>NW_027476201.1:0-300000 GCF_051020955.1 Megalopta genalis | reverse complement strand
TTCGCATGGACTTAAAGCTAACTCGTTTGTTTCGCATGCAGTTGAAGCTGAATCATGTATATCACAAGTATTTGAAGCTAAACTATTCGTTTCGCATGGATTCGAAGATAAGTCTTCCACTTCGCATTGATTTGATGCTAAATCATGTGTTTCGCAAGGATTTGAAGCTAACTCGTTTGTTTCGCATGCAGTTGAAGCTAAATCATGTATATCACAAGTATTTGAAGCTAAACCATTTGATTCCTATGGTTTTGAAGCTAAGCTTTCTACTTCGCATAGATTTGAAGATAAATCATGTGTTTCGCTTGGATTTGAATATAAATCATTTGTTTCGCATGCTGTTGAAGCTAAATCATGTATATCACAAGTATTTGAAGCTAAACCATTTGCTTCGCATGGATTCGGAGATCAGTCTTCTACTTCGCATTGATTTGCTGCTAAATCATGTGTTTCTCATGGATTTGAAGCTAACTCGTTTGTTTCGCATGCTGTTGAAGCTAAATCATGTATATCACAAGTATTTGAAGCTAAACCATTTGTTACGCATGGATTCGAAGATCAGCCTTCTACTTCGCATTGATTTGATGCTAAATCATGTGTTTCGCATGGATTTTAAGCTAACTCGTTTGTTTCGCATGCTGTTGAAGCTAAATCATGTATATCACAAGTATTTGAAGCTAAACCATTTGTATCGCGTGGGATCGAAGATAAGCCTCTACTTCGCATTGATTTGAAGCTAAATCATGTGTTTCGCATGGATTTGAAGCTAACTCGTTTGTTTCGCATGCTGTTGAAGCTAAATCATATATATCACAAGTATTTGAAGCTAAACCATTTGTTTCGCATGGATTCCAAGATAACCCTTCTAATTCGCATTGATTTGAAGCTAAATCATGCGTTTCGCATGGATTTGAAGCTAACTCGTTTATTTCGCATGCTGTTGTAGCTAAATCATGTACATCACAAGGATAAGAAGCTAATCCATTTGCTTCGCATGGATTCGAAGATCAGCCTTCTACTTCGCATTGATTTGATGCTAAATCATGTGTTTCGCATGGATTTGAAGCTAACTCGTTTGTTTCGCATGCTGTTGAAACTAAATCATGTATATCACAAGTATTTGAAGCTATATCATACGTTTCGCATGCATTCCAAGATAACCCTTCTAATTCGCATTGATTTGAAGATAAATCATGTGGTTCGCTTGGTTTTGAAGCTAACTCGTTTGTTTCGCATGCTGTTGAAGCTAACTCATATATATCACAAGTATTTGAAGCTAAACCATATGTTTCGCATATATTCGAAGCTAAGCCTTCTACTTCGCATTGATTTGAGGCTAAATCAAATGTTTCGCTTGGTTTTGAAGCTAACTCGTTTTTTTCGCATGCAGTTGTAGCTAAATCATGTATATCACAAGTATTTGAAGCTAAACCATTTGTTTCGCATGGATTCGAAGATAAGCCTTCTACTTCGCATTGATTTTAATCTAAATCATGTGTTTCGCATGGATTTAAAGCTAACTCGTTTGTTTCGCATGCAGTTGAAGCTGAATCATGTATATCACAAGTATTTGAAGCTAAACTATTCGTTTCGCAAGGATTCGAAGATAAGTCTTCCACTTCGCATTGATTTGATGCTAAATCATGTGTTTCGCAAGGATTTGAAGCTAACTCGTTTGTTTCGCATGCTGTTGAAGCTAACTCAAGTGTATCAAAAGTATTTGAAGCTAAACCATATGCTTCGCATGGATTCGAAGATCAGCCTTCTACTTCGCATTGATTTGAAGCTAAATCATGTGTTCCGCATGGATTTTAAGCTAACTCGTTTGCGTCGCATGCAGTTGAATCTAAATCATGTATATCACAAGTATTTGAAGCTAAACCATTTGTATCGCATGGGATCGAAGATAAGCCTCCTACTTCGCATTGATTTGAAGCTAAATCATGTGTTTCGCATGGATTTGAAGCTAACTCGTTTGTTTCGCATGCTGTTGAAGCTAAATCATGTATATCACAAGTATTTGAAGCTAAACCATTTGCTTCGCATGGATTCGAAGATCAGCCTTCTACTTCGCATTGATTTGATGCTAAATCATGTGTTTCGCAAGGATTTGAAGCTAACTCGTTTGTTTCGCATGCTGTTGAAGCTAAATCATGTATATCACAAGTATTTGAAGCTATATCATACGTTTCGCATGCATTCCAAGATAACCCTTCTAATTCGCATTGATTTGAAGATAAATCATGTGTTTCGCTTGGATTTGAATATAACTCATTTGTTTCGCATGCTGTTGAAGCTAAATCATGTATATCACAAGTATTTGAAGCTAAACCATTTGCTTCGCATGGATTCGAAGATCAGCCTTCTACTTCGCATTGAATTGATGCTAAATCATGTGTTTCGCATGGATTTGAAGCTAACTCGTTTGTTTCGCATGCTGTTGGAGCTAAATCATGTATACCACAATTATTTGAAGCTATATCATACGTTTCGCATGGATTCCAAGATAACCCTTCTAATTCGCATGATTTGAAGCTAAATAATGTGTTTCGCATGGATTTGAAGCTAACTCGTTTATTTCGCATGCTGTTGAAGCTAAATCATGTATATCACAAGTATAAGAAGCTAATCCATTTGTTTCGCATGGATTCGAAGATATGCCTACTTCTTCGCATCGATTTGAAGCTAAATCATGTGTTTCGCATGGATTTGAATCTAACTCGTTTGTTTCGGATGCTGTTGAAGCTAAATCATGTATATCACAAGTATTTGAAGCTATATCATTCGTTTCGCATGGATTCGACGATAACCCTTCTAATTCGCATTGATTTGAAGTAAATCATGTGTTTCGCATGGACTTAAAGCTAACTCGTTTGTTTCGCATGCAGTTGAAGCTGAATCATGTATATCACAAGTATTTGAAGCTAAACCATTTGCTTCGCATGGATTCGGAGATCAGCCTTCTACTTCGCATTGATTTGCTGCTAAATCATGTGTTTCTCATGGATTTGAAGCTAACTCATTTGTTTCGCATGCTGTTGAAGCTAAATCATGTATATCACAAGTATTTGAAGCTAAACCATTTGTTACGCATGGATTCGAAGATCAGCCTTCTACTTCGCATTGATTTGATGCTAAATCATGTGTTTCGCATGGATTTGAAGCTAACTCGTTTGTTTCGCATACTGTTGAAGCTAAATCATGTATATCACAAGTATTTGAAGCTATATCATACGTTTCGCATGCATTCCAAGATAACCCATCTAATTCGCATTGATTTGAAGATAAATCATGTGTTTCGCTTGGATTTGAATATAACTCATTTGTTTCGCATGCTGTTGAAGCTAAATCATGTATATCACAAGTATTTGAAGCTAAACCATTTGCTTCGCATGGATTCGAAGATCAGCCTTCTACTTCGCATTGATTTGATGCTAAATCATGTGTTTCGCATGGATTTGAAGCTAACTCGTTTGTTTCGCATGCTGTTGGAGCTAAATCATGTATACCACAATTATTTGAAGCTATATCATACGTTTCGCATGGATTCCAAGATAACCCTTCTAATTCGCATGATTTGAAGCTAAATCATGTGTTTCGCATGGATTTGAAGCTAACTCGTTTATTTCGCATGCTGTTGAAGCTAAATCATGTATATCACAAGTATAAGAAGCTAATCCATTTGTTTCGCATGGATTCGAAGATATGCCTACTTCTTCGCATCGATTTGAAGCTAAATCATGTGTTTCGCATGGATTTGAATCTAACTCGTTTGTTTCGGATGCTGTTGAAGCTAAATCATGTATATCACAAGTATTTGAAGCTAAACCATTTACTTCGCATGGATTCGGAGATCAGCCTTCTACTTCGCATTGATTTGCTGCTAAATCATGTGTTTCGCATGGATTTGAAGCTAACTCGTTTGTTTCGCATGCTGTTGAAGCTAAATCATGTATATCACAAGTATTTGAAGCTAAACCATTTGTTACGCATGGATTCGAAGATCAGCCTTCTACTTCGCATTGATTTGATGCTAAATCATGTGTTTCGCATGGATTTTAAGCTAACTCGTTTGTTTCGCATGCTGTTGAAGCTAAATCATGTATATCACAAGTATTTGAAGCTAAACCATTTGTATCGCATGGGATCGAAGATAAGCCTCTACTTCGCATTGATTTGAAGCTAAATCATGTGTTTCGCATGGATTTGAAGCTAACTCGTTTGTTTCGCATGCTGTTGAAGCTAAATCATATATATCACAAGTATTTGAAGCTAAACCATTTGTTTCGCATTTATTCGAAGCTACGCCTTCTACTTCGCATTGATTTGAGGCTAAATCATGTGTTTCGCTCGGTTTTGAAGCTAACTCGTTTGTTTCGCATGCTGTTGAAGCAAAATCATGTATATCACAAGTATTTGAAGCTATATCATACGTTTCGCATGGATTCCAAGATAACCCTTCTAATTCGCATAGATTTGAAGATAAATCATGTGTTTCGCTTGGATTTGAATATAACTCATTTGTTTCGCATGCTGTTGAAGCTTAATCATGTATATCACAAGTATTTGAAGCTAAACCATTTGCTTCGCATGGATTCGAAGATCAGCCTTCTACTTCGCATTGATTTGATGCTAAATCATGTGTTTCGCATGGATTTGAAGCTAACTCGTTTGTTTCGCATGCTGTTGAAGCTAAATCATGTATACCACAAGTATTTGAAGCTATATCAAACGTTTCGCATGGATTCCAAGATAACCCTTCTAATTCGCATTGATTTGAAGCTAAATCATGCGTTTCGCATGGATTTGAAGCTAACTCGTTTATTTCGCATGCTGTTGTAGCTAAATCATGTACATCACAAGTATAAGAAGCTAATCCATTTGTTTCGCATGGATTCGAAGATATGCCTACTTCTTCGCATTGATTTGAAGCTAAATCATGTGTTTCGCATGGATTTGAATCTAACTCGTTTGTTTCGGATGCTGTTGAAGTTAAATCATGTATATCACAAGTATTTGAAGCTATATCATTTGTTTCGCATGGATTCGAAGATAACCCTTCTAATTCGCATTGATTTGAAGCTAAATCATGTGTTTCGCATGGATTTGAAGCTAACTCGTTTGTTTCGCATGCTGTTGAAGCTAAATCATATATATCACAAGTATTTGAAGCTAAACCATTTGTTTCGCATTTATTCGATGCTAAGCCTTCTACTTCGCATTGATTTGAGGCTAAATCATGTGTTTCGCTCGGTTTTGAAGCTAACTCGTTTGTTTCGCATGCTGTTGAAGCTAAATCATGTATATCACAAGTATTTGAAGCTATATCATTTGTTTCGCATGGATTCGAATATAACCCTTCTAATGCGCATTGATTTGAAGCTAAATCATGTGTTTCGCATGGATTTGAAGCTAACTCGTTTGTTTCGCATGCTGTAGAAGCTAAATCATATATATCACAAGTATTTGAAGCTAAACCATTTGTTTCGCATTTAATCGATGCTAAGCCTTCTACTTCGCATTGATTTGATGCTAAATCATGTGTTTCGCATGGATTTGAAGCTAACTCGTTTGTTTCGCATGCTGTTGAAGCTAAATCATGTGTATCACAAGTATTTGAAGCTATATCATACGTTTCGCATGCATTCCAAGATAACCCTTCTAATTCGCATTGATTTGAAGATAAATCATGTGTTTCGCTTGGATTTGAATATAACTCATTTGTTTCGCATGCTGTTGAAGCTAAATCATGTATATCACAAGTATTTGAAGCTAAACCATTTGCTTCGCATGGATTCGAAGATCAGCCTTCTACTTCGCATTGATTTGATGCTAAATCATGTGTTTCGCATGGATTTGAAGCTAACTCGTTTGTTTCGCATGCTGTTGGAGCTAAATCATGTATACCACAAGTATTTGAAGCTATATCATACGTTTCGCATGGATTCCAAGATAACCCTTCTAATTCGCATTGATTTGAAGCTAAATCATGCGTTTCGCATGGATTTGAAGCTAACTCGTTTATTTCGCATGCTGTTGTAGCTAAATCATGTACATCACAAGTATAAGAAGCTAATCCATTTGTTTCGCATGGATTCGAAGATATGCCTACTTCTTCGCATTGATTTGAAGCTAAATCATGTGTTTCGCATGGATTTGAATCTAACTCGTTTGTTTCGGATGCTGTTGAAGTTAAATCATGTATATCACAAGTATTTGAAGCTATATCATTTGTTTCGCATGGATTCGAAGATAACCCTTCTAATTCGCATTGATTTGAAGCTAAATCATGTGTTTCGCATGGATTTGAAGCTAACTCGTTTGTTTCGCATGCTGTTGAAGCTAAATCATATATATCACAAGTATTTGAAGCTAAACCATTTGTTTCGCATTTATTCGATGCTAAGCCTTCTACTTCGCATTGATTTGAGGCTAAATCATGTGTTTCGCTCGGTTTTGAAGCTAACTCGTTTGTGTCGCATGCTGTTGAAGCTAAATCATGTATATCACAAGTATTTGAAGCTATATCATTTGTTTCGCATGGATTCGAAGATAACCCTTCTAATTCGCATTGATTTGAAGCTAAATCATGTGTTTCGCATGGATTTGAAGCTAACTCGTTCATTTCGCATGCTGTTGAAGCTAAATCATATATATCACAAGTATTTGAAGCTAAACCATCTGTTTCGCATTTATTCGAAGCTAAGCCTTCTACTTCGCATTGATTTGAGGCTAAATCATGTGTTTCGCTTGGTTTTGAAGCTAACTCGTTTTTTTCGCATGCTGTTGAAGCTAAATCATGTATATCACAAGTATTTGAAGCTATATCATACGTTTCACATGGATTCCAAGACAACCCTTCTAATTCGCATTGATTTGAAGCTAAATCATGTGTTTCGCATGGATTTGAAGCTAACTCGTTTGTTTCGCATGCTGTTGAAGCTAAATCATGTATATCACAAGTATTTGAAGTTAAACCATTTGTTACGCATGGATTCGAAGATCAGCTTTCTACTTCGCATTGATTTGAAGCTAAATCATGTGTTCCGCATGGATTTTAAGCTAACACGTTTGTTTCGCATGCAGTTGAAGCTAAATCATGTATATCACAAGTATTTGAAGCTAAACCATTTGTTTCGCATGGATTCGAAGATCAGCCTTCTACTTCGCATTGATTTTAATCTAAATCATGTGTTTCGCATGGATTTGAAGCTAACTCGTTCGTTTCGCATGCTGTTGAAGCTAAATCATATATATCACAAGTATTTGAAGCTAAACCATTTGTTTCGCATTTATTCGAAGCTAAGCCTTCTACTTCGCATTGATTTGAGGCTAAATCATGTGTTTCGCTTGGTTTTGAAGCTAACTCGTTTTTTTCGCATGCTGTTGAAGCTAAATCATGTATATCACAAGTATTTGAAGCTATATCATACGTTTCACATGGATTCCAAAACAACCCTTCTAATTCGCATTGATTTGAAGCTAAATCATGTGTTTCGCATGGATTTGAAGCTAACTCGTTTGTTTCGCATGCTGTTGAAGCTAAATCATGTATATCACACGTATATGAATCTAATCCATTTGTTTCGCATGGATTCGTAGATAATCCATCTATTTCGCATTGATTTGAAGCTAAATCATGTGTTTTGCATGGATTTGAATCTAACTCGTTTGTTTCGCATGCTGTTGAAGCTAAATCAAGTGTATCACAAGTATTTGAAGCTAAACAATTTGCTTCGCATGGATTCGAAGATCAGCCTTCTACTTCGCATTGATTTGAAGCTAAATCATGTGTTCCGCATGGATTTTAAGCTAACACGTTTGTTTCGCATGCAGTTGAAGCTGAATCATGTACATCACAAGTATTTGCAGCTAAACCATTTGTTTCGCATCGATACGAAGATAACCCTTCTACTTCGCATTGATTTGAAGCTAAATCATGTGTTTCGCATGGATTTGAACCTAACTCGTTCATTTCGCATGCTGTTGAAGCTAAATCATGTATATCACAAGTATATGAAGCTAAACCATTTGTTTCGCATGGATACGAAGATAAGCCTTCCACTCCGCATTGATTTGATGCTAAATCATGTGTTTCGCATGGATTTGAAGCTAACTCGTTTGTTTCGCATGCAGTTGAAGCTGAATCATTTATATCACAAGTATTTGAAGCTAAACCATTTGATTCCCATGGATTTGAAGCTAAGTTTTCTACTTAGCATTGATTTGAAGATAAATCATGTGTTTCGCTTGGATTTGAAGATAACTCGTTTGCTTCGCATGCTGTTGAAGCTAAATCATGTATATCACAAGTATTTGAAGTTAAACCATTTGTTTCTCATGGATTCGAAGATAATCCATCTATTTCGCATTGATTTGAAGCTATATCATGTGTTTAGCATGAATTTGAATCTAACTCGTTTGTTTCGCATGCTGTTGAAACTAAATCATTTATATCACAAGTATTTGAAGCTAAATCATTTGCTTCGCATGGATTCGAAGATAAGCCTTGCACTTCGCATTGATTTGAAGCTAACTCATGTGTTTCGCATGGATTTGAAGTTAAGTCGTTTGTTTCGCATGCTGTTGAAAATAAATCATGTATATCACAAGTATTTGAAACTATATCATTTGTTTCGCATGGATTCGAAGATTAGCCTTCTACTTCGCATTGATTAGATGATAAGTCATGTGTTTCGCATGGGTTTGAAGCTAACTCGTTTGTTTCGCCTGCATTTGAAGCTATATCACTTATATTCACAAGTATGTGAAGCTAAATCTTTCGTTTCGCATGGATTTGAAGCTAAGCCATCAACTTCGCGTTGACTTGATGCTAAATCATGTTTTTCGTTTGGGCTTGAAACTAACTCGTTTGTTTCGCATGCAGTTGAAGCTGAATCATGTATATCACAAGTATTTGAAGCTAAACCATTTGATTCCCATGGATTTGAAGCTAAGCTTTCTACTTAGCATTGATTTGAAGATAAATCATGTGTTTCGCTTGGATTTGAAGATAACTCGTTTGCTTCGCATGCTGTTGAAGCTAAATCATGTATATCACAAGTATTTGAAGTTAAACCATTTGTTTCTCATGGATTCGAAGATAATCCATCTATTTCGCATTGATTTGAAGCTAAATCATGTGTTTAGCATGAATTTGAATCTAACTCGTTTGTTTCGCATGCTGTTGAATCTAAATCATTTATATCACAAGTATTTGAAGCTAAACCATTTGTTTCGCATGGATTCGAAGATAAGCCTTGCACTTCGCATTGATTTGAAGCTAACTCATGTGTTTCGCATGGATTTGAAGTTAACTCGTTTGTTTCGCATGCAGTTGAAGCTAAATCATGTATATCACAAATATTTGCAGCTATACCATTTGTTTCGCATGGATTCGAAGATAACCCTTCTACTTCGCATTGATTTGAAGCTAAATCATGTGTTTCGCATGGATTTGAAGCTAACTCGTTTGTTTCGCATGCAGTTGAAGCTGAATCATGTATATCACAAGTATTTGAAGCTAAACCATTTGATTCCCATGGATTCGAAGATAAGCCTTCTACTTCGCATTGATTTGAAGCTAAATCATGTGTTTCGCATGGATTTGAAGCTAACTCGTTTGTTTCGCTTGCAGTTGAAGCTGAATCATGTATATCACAAGTAATTGAAGCTAAACTATTCGTTTCGCATGGATTCGAAGATAACCCTTCTTCTTCGCATTGATTTGAAGCTAAATCATGTGTTTCGCATGGATTTGAATCTAACTCGTTCATTTCGCATGCTGTTGAAGCTAAATCATGTATATCACAAGTATATGAAGCTAAACCATTTGTTTCGCATGGATTCGAAGATAAGCCTTCCACTTCGCATTGATTTGATGCTAAATCATGTGTTTCGCATGGATTTGAAGCTAACTCGTTTGTTTCGCATGCTGTTGAAGCTAAATCAAGTGTATCAAAAGTATTTGAAGCTAAACCATTTGCTTCGCATGGATTCGAAGATCAGCTTTCTACTTCGCATTGATTTGAAGCTAAATCATGTGTTCCGCATGGATTTGAAGCTAACTCGTTTGTTTCGCATGCAGTTGAAGCTAAATCATGTATATCACAAGTATTTGAAGCTAAACCATTTGCTTCGCATGGATTCGAAGATCAGCCTTCTACTTCGCATTGATTTGATGCTAAATCATGTGTTTCGCATGGATTTGAAGCTAACTCGTTTGTTTCGCATGCTGTTGAAGCTAAATCATGTATATCACAAGTATTTGAAGCTATATCATACGTTTCGCATGCATTCCAAGATAACCCTTCTAATTCGCATTGATTTGAAGATAAATCATGTGTTTCGCTTGGATTTGAATATAACTCATTTGTTTCGCATGCTGTTGAAGCTAAATCATGTATATCACAAGTATTTGAAGCTAAACCATTTGCTTCGCATGGATTCGAAGATCAGCCTTCTACTTCGCATTGATTTGATGCTAAATCATGTGTTTCGCATGGATTTGAAGCTAACTCGTTTGTTTCGCATGCTGTTGGAGCTAAATCATGTATACCACAATTATTTGAAGCTATATCATACGTTTCGCATGGATTCCAAGATAACCCTTCTAATTCGCATGATTTGAAGCTAAATCATGTGTTTCGCATGGATTTGAAGCTAACTCGTTTATTTCGCATGCTGTTGAAGCTAAATCATGTATATCACAAGTATAAGAAGCTAATCCATTTGTTTCGCATGGATTCGAAGATATGCCTACTTCTTCGCATCGATTTGAAGCTAAATCATGTGTTTCGCATGGATTTGAATCTAACTCGTTTGTTTCGGATGCTGTTGAAGCTAAATCATGTATATCACAAGTATTTGAAGCTATATCATTCGTTTCGCATGGATTCGACGATAACCCTTCTAATTCGCATTGATTTGAAGCTAAATCATGTGTTTCGCATGGACTTAAAGCTAACTCGTTTGTTTCGCATGCAGTTGAAGCTGAATCATGTATATCACAAGTATTTGAAGCTAAACTATTCGTTTCGCATGGATTCGAAGATAAGTCTTCCACTTCGCATTGATTTGATGCTAAATCATGTGTTTCGCAAGGATTTGAAGCTAACTCGTTTGTTTCGCATGCAGTTGAAGCTAAATCATGTATATCACAAGTATTTGAAGCTGAACCATTTGATTCCTATGGTTTTGAAGCTAAGCGTTCTACTTCGCATAGATTTGAAGATAAATCATGTGTTTCGCTTGGATTTGAATATAAATCATTTGTTTCGCATGCTGTTGAAGCTAAATCATGTATATCACAAGTATTTGAAGCTAAACCATTTGCTTCGCATGGATTCGGAGATCAGCCTTCTACTTCGCATTGATTTGCTGCTAAATCATGTGTTTCTCATGGATTTGAAGCTAACTCGTTTGTTTCGCATGCTGTTGAAGCTAAATCATGTATATCACAAGTATTTGAAGCTAAACCATTTGTTACGCATGGATTCGAAGATCAGCCTTCTACTTCGCATTGATTTGATGCTAAATCATGTGTTTCGCATGGATTTTAAGCTAACTCGTTTGTTTCGCATGCTGTTGAAGCTAAATCATGTATATCACAAGTATTTGAAGCTAAACCATTTGTATCGCATGGGATCGAAGATAAGCCTCTACTTCGCATTGATTTGAAGCTAAATCATGTGTTTCGCATGGATTTGAAGCTAACTCGATTGTTTCGCATGCTGTTGAAGCTAAATCATATATATCACAAGTATTTGAAGCTAAACCATTTGTTTCGCATTTATTCGAAGCTAAGCCTTCTACTTCGCATTGATTTGAGGCTAAATCATGTGTTTCGCTCGGTTTTGAAGCTAACTCGTTTGTTTCGCATGCTGTTGAAGCAAAATCATGTATATCACAAGTATTTGAAGCTATATCATACGTTTCGCATGGATTCCAAGATAACCCTTCTAATTCGCATAGATTTGAAGATAAATCATGTGTTTCGCTTGGATTTGAATATAACTCATTTGTTTCGCATGCTGTTGAAGCTTAATCATGTATATCACAAGTATTTGAAGCTAAACCATTTGCTTCGCATGGATTCGAAGATCAGCCTTCTACTTCGCATTGATTTGATGCTAAATCATGTGTTTCGCATGGATTTGAAGCTAACTCGTTTGTTTCGCATGCTGTTGAAGCTAAATCATGTATACCACAAGTATTTGAAGCTATATCAAACGTTTCGCATGGATTCCAAGATAACCCTTCTAATTCGCATTGATTTGAAGCTAAATCATGCGTTTCGCATGGATTTGAAGCCAACTCGTTTATTTCACATGCTGTTGTAGCTAAATCATGTACATCACAAGTATAAGAAGCTAATCCATTTGCTTCGCATGGATTCGAAGATCAGCCTTCTACTTCGCATTGATTTGATGCTAAATCATGTGTTTCGCATGGATTTGAAGCTAACTCGTTTGTTTCGCATGCTGTTGAAGCTAAATCATGTATATCACAAGTATTTGAAGCTATATCATACGTTTCGCATGCATTCCAAGATAACCCTTCTAATTCGCATTGATTTGAAGATAAATCATGTGTTTCGCTTGGATTTGAATATAACTCATTTGTTTCGCATGCTGTTGAAGCTAAATCATGTATATCACAAGTATTTGAAGCTAAACCATTTGCTTCGCATGGATTCGAAGATCAGCCTTCTACTTCGCATTGATTTGATGCTAAATCATGTGTTTCGCATGGATTTGAAGCTAACTCGTTTGTTTCGCATGCTGTTGGAGCTAAATCATGTATACCACAATTATTTGAAGCTATATCATACGTTTCGCATGGATTCCAAGATAACCCTTCTAATTCGCATGATTTGAAGCTAAATCATGTGTTTCGCATGGATTTGAAGCTAACTCGTTTATTTCGCATGCTGTTGAAGCTAAATCATGTATATCACAAGTATTTGAAGCTAAACCATTTGTTACGCATGGATTCGACGATAACCCTTCTAATTCGCATTGATTTGAAGCTAAATCATGTGTTTCGCATGGACTTAAAGCTAACTCGTTTGTTTCGCATGCAGTTGAAGCTGAATCATGTATATCACAAGTATTTGAAGCTAAACAATTCGTTTCGCATGGATTCGAAGATAAGTCTTCCACTTCGCATTGATTTGATGCTAAATCATGTGTTTCGCAAGGATTTGAATCTAACTCGTTTGTTTCGGATGCTGTTGAAGCTAAATCATGTATATCACAAGTATTTGAAGCTATATCATTCGTTTCGCATGGATTCGACGATAACCCTTCTAATTCGCATTGATTTGAAGCTAAATCATGTGTTTCGCATGGACTTAAAGCTAACTCGTTTGTTTCGCATGCAGTTGAAGCTGAATCATGTATATCACAAGTATTTGAAGCTAAACTATTCGTTTCGCATGGATTCGAAGATAAGTCTTCCACTTCGCATTGATTTGATGCTAAATCATGTGTTTCGCAAGGATTTGAAGCTAACTCGTTTGTTTCGCATGCAGTTGAAGCTAAATCATGTATATCACAAGTATTTGAAGCTAAACCATTTGATTCCTATGGTTTTGAAGCTAAGCTTTCTACTTCGCATAGATTTGAAGATAAATCATGTGTTTCGCTTGGATTTGAATATAAATCATTTGTTTCGCATGCTGTTGAAGCTAAATCATGTATATCACAAGTATTTGAAGCTAAACCATTTACTTCGCATGGATTCGGAGATCAGCCTTCTACTTCGCATTGATTTGCTGCTAGATCATGTGTTTCGCATGGATTTGAAGCTAACTCGTTTGTTTCGCATGCTGTTGAAGCTAAATCATGTATATCACAAGTATTTGAAGCTAAACCATTTGTTACGCATGGATTCGAAGATCAGCCTTCTACTTCGCATTGATTTGATGCTAAATCATGTGTTTCGCATGGATTTTAAGCTAACTCGTTTGTTTCGCATGCTGTTGAATCTAAATCATGTATATCACAAGTATTTGAAGCTAAACCATTTGTATCGCATGGGATCGAAGATAAGCCTCTACTTCGCATTGATTTGAAGCTAAATCATGTGTTTCGCATGGATTTGAAGCTAACTCGTTTGTTTCGCATGCTGTTGAAGCTAAATCATATATATCACAAGTATTTGAAGCTAAACCATTTGTTTCGCATTTATTCGAAGCTACGCCTTCTACTTCGCATTGATTTGAGGTTAAATCATGTGTTTCGCTCGGTTTTGAAGCTAACTCGTTTGTTTCGCATGCTGTTGAAGCAAAATCATGTATATCACAAGTATTTGAAGCTATATCATACGTTTCGCATGGATTCCAAGATAACCCTTCTAATTCGCATAGATTTGAAGATAAATCATGTGTTTCGCTTGGATTTGAATATAACTCATTTGTTTCGCATGCTGTTGAAGCTTAATCATGTATATCACAAGTATTTGAAGCTAAACCATTTGCTTCGCATGGATTCGAAGATCAGCCTTCTACTTCGCATTGATTTGATGCTAAATCATGTGTTTCGCATGGATTTGAAGCTAACTCGTTTGATCCGCATGCTGTTGAAGCTAAATCATGTATACCACAAGTATTTGAAGCTATATCAAACGTTTCGCATGGATTCCAAGATAACCCTTCTAATTCGCATTGATTTGAAGCTAAATCATGCGTTTCGCATGGATTTGAAGCTAACTCGTTTATTTCGCATGCTGTTGTAGCTAAATCATGTACATCACAAGTATAGAAGCTAATCCATTTGTTTCGCATGGATTCGAAGATATGCCTACTTCTTCGCATTGATTTGAAGCTAAATCATGTGTTTCGCATGGATTTGAATCTAACTCGTTTGTTTCGGATGCTGTTGAAGTTAAATCATGTATATCACAAGTATTTGAAGCTATATCATTTGTTTCGCATGGATTCGAAGATAACCCTTCTAATTCGCATTGATTTGAAGCTAAATCATGTGTTTCGCATGGATTTGAAGCTAACTCGTTTGTTTCGCATGCTGTTGAAGCTAAATCATATATATCACAAGTATTTGAAGCTAAACCATTTGTTCGCATTTATTCGATGCTAAGCCTTCTACTTCGCATTGATTTGAGGCTAAATCATGTGTTTCGCTCGGTTTTGAAGCTAACTCGTTTGTTTCGCATGCTGTTGAAGCTAAATCATGTATATCACAAGTATTTGAAGCTATATCATTTGTTTCGCATGGATTCGAAGATAACCCTTCTAATGCGCATTGATTTGAAGCTAAATCATGTGGTTCGCATGGATTTGAAGCTAACTCGTTTGTTTCGCATGCTGTAGAAGCTAAATCATATATATCACAAGTATTTGAAGCTAAACCATTTGTTTCGCATTTAATCGATGCTAAGCCTTCTACTTCGCATTGATTTGATGCTAAATCATGTGTTTCGCATGGATTTGAAGCTAACTCGTTTGTTTCGCATGCTGTTGAAGCTAAATCATGTGTATCACAAGTATTTGAAGCTATATCATACGTTTCGCATGCATTCCAAGATAACCCTTCTAATTCGCATTGATTTGAAGATAAATCATGTGTTTCGCTTGGATTTGAATATAACTCATTTGTTTCGCATGCTGTTGAAGCTAAATCATGTATATCACAAGTATTTGAAGCTAAACCATTTGCTTCGCATGGATTCGAAGATCAGCCTTCTACTTCGCATTGATTTGATGCTAAATCATGTGTTTCGCATGGATTTGAAGCTAACTCGTTTGTTTCGCATGCTGTTGGAGCTAAATCATGTATACCACAAGTATTTGAAGCTATATCATACGTTTCGCATGGATTCCAAGATAACCCTTCTAATTCGAATTGATTTGAAGCTAAATCATGCGTTTCGCATGGATTTGAAGCTAACTCGTTTATTTCGCATGCTGTTGTAGCTAAATCATGTACATCACAAGTATAAGAAGCTAATCCATTTGTTTCGCATGGATTCGAAGATATGCCTACTTCTTCGCATTGATTTGAAGCTAAATCATGTGTTTCGCATGGATTTGAATCTAACTCGTTTGTTTCGGATGCTGTTGAAGTTAAATCATGTATATCACAAGTATTTGAAGCTATATCATTTGTTTCGCATGGATTCGAAGATAACCCTTCTAATTCGCATTGATTTGAAGCTAAATCATGCGTTTCGCATGGATTTGAAGCTAACTCGTTTATTTCGCATGCTGTTGTAGCTAAATCATGTACATCACAAGTATAAGAAGCTAATCCATTTGTTTCGCATGGATTCGAAGATATGCCTACTTCTTCGCATTGATTTGAAGCTAAATCATGTGTTTCGCATGGATTTGAATCTAACTCGTTTGTTTCGGATGCTGTTGAAGTTAAATCATGTATATCACAAGTATTTGAAGCTATATCAAACGTTTCGCATGGATTCCAAGATAACCCTTCTAATTCGCATTGATTTGAAGCTAAATCATGCGTTTCGCATGGATTTGAAGCTAACTCGTTTATTTCGCATGCTGTTGTAGCTAAATCATGTACATCACAAGTATAAGAAGCTAATCCATTTGTTTCGCATGGATTCGAAGATATGCCTACTTCTTCGCATTGATTTGAAGCTAAATCATGTGTTTCGCATGGATTTGAATCTAACTCGTTTGTTTCGGATGCTGTTGAAGTTAAATCATGTATATCACAAGTATTTGAAGCTATATCATTTGTTTCGCATGGATTCGAAGATAACCCTTCTAATTCGCATTGATTTGAAGCTAAATCATGTGTTTCGCATGGATTTGAAGCTAACTCGTTTGTTTCGCATGCTGTTGAAGCTAAATCATATATATCACAAGTATTTGAAGCTAAACCATTTGTTTCGCATTTATTCGATGCTAAGCCTTCTACTTCGCATTGATTTGAGGCTAAATCATGTGTTTCGCTCGGTTTTGAAGCTAACTCGTTTGTTTCGCATGCTGTTGAAGCTAAATCATGTATATCACAAGTATTTGAAGCTATATCATTTGTTTCGCATGGTTTCGAAGATAACCCTTCTAATGCGCATTGATTTGAAGCTAAATCATGTGTTTCGCATGGATTTGAAGCTAACTCGTTTGTTTCGCATGCTGTAGAAGCTAAATCATATATATCACAAGTATTTGAAGCTAAACCATTTGTTTCGCATTTAATCGATGCTAAGCCTTCTACTTCGCATTGATTTGATGCTAAATCATGTGTTTCGCATGGATTTGAAGCTAACTCGTTTGTTTCGCATGCTGTTGAAGCTAAATCATGTGTATCACAAGTATTTGAAGCTATATCATACGTTTCGCATGCATTCCAAGATAACCCTTCTAATTCGCATTGATTTGAAGATAAATCATGTGTTTCGCTTGGATTTGAATATAACTCATTTGTTTCGCATGCTGTTGAAGCTAAATCATGTATATCACAAGTATTTGAAGCTAAACCATTTGCTTCGCATGGATTCGAAGATCAGCCTTCTACTTCGCATTGATTTGATGCTTAATCATGTGTTTCGCATGGATTTGAAGCTAACTCGTTTGTTTCGCATGCTGTTGGAGCTAAATCATGTATACCACAAGTATTTGAAGCTATATCATACGTTTCGCATGGATTCCAAGATAACCCTTCTAATTCGCATTGATTTGAAGCTAAATCATGCGTTTCGCATGGATTTGAAGCTAACTCGTTTATTTCGCATGCTGTTGTAGCTAAATCATGTACATCACAAGTATAAGAAGCTAATCCATTTGTTTCGCATGGATTCGAAGATATGCCTACTTCTTCGCATTGATTTGAAGCTAAATCATGTGTTTCGCATGGATTTGAAGCTAACTCGTTTGTTTCGCATGCTGTTGAAGCTAAATCATATATATCACAAGTATTTGAAGCTAAACCATTTGTTTCGCATTTATTCGATGCTAAGCCTTCTACTTCGCATTGATTTGAGGCTAAATCATGTGTTTCGCTCGGTTTTGAAGCTAACTCGTTTGTGTCGCATGCTGTTGAAGCTAAATCATGTATATCACAAGTATTTGAAGCTATATCATTTGTTTCGCATGGATTCGAAGATAACCCTTCTAATTCGCATTGATTTGAAGCTAAATCATGTGTTTCGCATGGATTTGAAGCTAACTCGTTTGTTTCGCATGCTGTAGAAGCTAAATCATATATATCACAAGTATTTGAAGCTATATCATTTGTTTCGCATGGATTCGAAGATCAGCCTTCTACTACGCATTGATTTGATGCTAAATCATGTGTTTCGCATGGATTTGAAGCTAACTCGTCTGTTTCGCATGCTGTTGAAGCTAAATCAAGTGTATCAAAAGTATTTGAAGCTAAACCATTTGCTTCGCATGGATTCGAAGATCAGCCTTCTACTTCGCATTGATTTGAAGCTAAATCATGTGTTCCGCATGGATTTTAAGCTAACTCGTTTGTATCGCATGCAGTTGAAGCTAAATCATGTATATCACAAGTATTTGAAGCTAAACCATTTGTTTCGCATGGATTCGAAGATAAGCCTTCTACTTCGCATTGATTTTAATCTAAATCATGTGTTTCGCATGTATTTGAATCTAACTCGTTCATTTCGCATGCTGTTGAAGCTAAATCATGTATATCACAAGTATTTGAAGCTAAACCATTTGTATCGCATAGGATCGAAGGTAAGCCTCCTACTTCGCATTGATTTGAAGCTAAATCATGTGTTTCGCATGGATTTGAAGCTATCTCGTTCGTTTCGCATGCTGTTGAAGCTAAATCATATATATCACAAGTATTTGAAGCTAAACCATCTGTTTCGCATTTATTCGAAGCTAAGCCTTCTACTTCGCATTGATTTGAGGCTAAATCATGTGTTTCGCTTGGTTTTGAAGCTAACTCGTTTTTTTCGCATGCTGTTGAAGCTAAATCATGTATATCACAAGTATTTGAAGCTATATCATACGTTTCACATGGATTCCAAGACAACCCTTCTAATTCGCATTGATTTGAAGCTAAATCATGTGTTTCGCATGGATTTGAAGCTAACTCGTTTGTTTCGCATGCTGTTGAAGCTAAATCATGTATATCACAAGTATTTGAAGTTAAACCATTTGTTACGCATGGATTCGAAGATCAGCTTTCTACTTCGCATTGATTTGAAGCTAAATCATGTGTTCCGCATGGATTTTAAGCTAACACGTTTGTTTCGCATGCAGTTGAAGCTAAATCATGTATATCACAAGTATTTGAAGCTAAACCATTTGTTTCGCATGGATTCGAAGATAAGCCTTCTACTTCGCATTGATTTTAATCTAAATCATGTGTTTCGCATGGATTTGAAGCTAACTCGTTTGTTTCGCATGCAGTTGAAGCTGAATCATGTACATCACAAGTATTAGAAGCTAAACTATTCGTTTCGGATGGATTCGAAGTTAACTCGTTTGTTTCGCATGCAGTTGAAGCTAAATCACGTATAT
Source organism: Megalopta genalis (assembly GCF_051020955.1). Lineage (NCBI taxonomy): Eukaryota > Metazoa > Arthropoda > Insecta > Hymenoptera > Halictidae > Megalopta > Megalopta genalis. The sequence goes on along the minus strand of NW_027476201.1, from coordinate 280,508 downwards.
CACAAGTATTTGCAGCTAAACCCTTTGTTACGCATGGATTCGAAGATCAGCCTTCTACTTCGCATTGATTTTAATCTAAATCATGTGTTTCGCATGGATTTGAAGCTAACTCGTTCGTTTCGCATGCTGTTGAAGCTAAATCATATATATCACAAGTATTTGAAGCTAAACCATTTGTTTCGCATTTATTCGAAGCTAAGCCTTCTACTTCGCATTGATTTGGGGCTAAATCATGTGTTTCGCTTGGTTTTGAAGCTAACTCGTTTTTTTCGCATGCTGTTGAAGCTAAATCATGTATATCACAAGTATTTGAAGCTATATCATACGTTTCACATGGATTCCAAAACAACCCTTCTAATTCGCATTGATTTGAAGCTAAATCATGTGTTTCGCATGGATTTGAAGCTAACTCGTTTGTTTCGCATGCTGTTGAAGCTAAATCATGTATATCACACGTATATGAATCTAATCCATTTGTTTCGCATGGATTCGTAGATAATCCATCTATTTCGCATTGATTTGAAGCTAAATCATGTGTTTTGCATGGATTTGAATCTAACTCGTTTGTTTCGCATGCTGTTGAAGCTAAATCAAGTGTATCACAAGTATTTGAAGCTAAACAATTTGCTTCGCATGGATTCGAAGATCAGCCTTCTACTTCGCATTGATTTGAAGCTAAATCATGTGTTCCGCATGGATTTTAAGCTAACACGTTTGTTTCGCATGCAGTTGAAGCTGAATCATGTACATCACAAGTATTTGCAGCTAAACCATTTGTTTCGCATCGATACGAAGATAACCCTTCTACTTCGCATTGATTTGAAGCTAAATCATGTGTTTCGCATGGATTTGAACCTAACTCGTTCATTTCGCATGCTGTTGAAGCTAAATCATGTATATCACAAGTATATGAAGCTAAACCATTTGTTTCGCATGGATACGAAGATAAGCCTTCCACTCCGCATTGATTTGATGCTAAATCATGTGTTTCGCATGGATTTGAAGCTAACTCGTTTGTTTCGCATGCTGTTGAAGCTAACTCAAGTGTATGACAAGTATTTGAAACTAAACCTTTTGCTTCGCATGGATTCGAAGATCAGCCTTCTACTTCGCATTGATATGAAGTTAAATCAAATGTTTCGCATGGATTTGAAGCCAACTCTTTTTTTGCGTATGCAGTTGAAGCTAAATCATGTACATCACAAGTATTTGCAGCTAAACCATTTGTTTCGCATGGATTCGAAGATAACCCTTCTACTTCGCACTGATTTGAAGCTAAATCATGTGTTTCGCATGGATTTGAATCTAACTCGTTTGTTTCGCATGCTGTTGAAGCTAAATCAAGTGTATCACAAGTATTTGAAGCTAAACCATTTGTTTCGCATGGATTCGAAGATCAGCCTCCTACTTCGCATTGATTAGATGCTAAATCATGTGTTTCGCATGGATTTGAAGCTAACTCGTTTGTTTCGCATGCTGTTGAAACTAAATCATGTATATCACAAGTATTTGAAGCGATATCATTTGTTTCGCATAGATTCGAAGATTAGCCTTCTACTTCGCATTGATTAGATGCTAAATCATGTGTTTAGCATGGGTTTGAAGCTAACTCGTTTGTTTCGCCTGCATTTGAAGCTATACCACTTATATTCACAAGTATGTGAAGCTAAATCATTCGTTTCGCATGGATTTGAAGCAAAGCCATCAACTTCGCGTTGACTTGATACTAAATCATGTTTTTCGTTTGGACTTGAAGCTAACTCGTTTGTTTCGCATGTTGTTCAAGATAAATCATGTATATCACAAGTATTTGAAGCTATATCATATGTTTCGCATGGATTCGAAGATAACCCTTCTAATTCGCATTGATTTGTAGCTAAATCTTGTGTTTCGCATGGATTTGAAGCTGACTCGTTTGTTTCGCATGCAGTTGAAGCTGAATCATGTATATCACAAGTATTTGCGGATAAACCATTTGTTTCGCATGGATTCGATGGTAACCCTTCTACTTCGCATTGATTTTAATCTAAATCATGTGTTTCGCATGGATTTGAAGCTAACTCGTTTGTTTCGCATAGTGTTGAAGCTAAATCATGTATATCACAAGTATTTGAAGCTATATCATTTGTTTCGCATGGATTCGAAGATAACCCTTCTAATTCGCATTGATTTGAAGCTAAATCATGTGTTTCGCATGGATTTGAAGCTAACTCGTTTGTTTCGCATGCTGTTGAAGCTAAATCATATATATCACAAGTATTTGAAGCTAAACCATTTGTTTCGCATTTATTCGATGCTAAGCCTTCTACTTCGCATTGATTTGAGGCTAAATCATGTGTTTCGCTCGGTTTTGAAGCTAACTCGTTTGTGTCGCATGCTGTTGAAGCTAAATCATGTATATCACAAGTATTTGAAGCTATATCATTTGTTTCGCATGGATTCGAAGATAACCCTTCTAATTCGCATTGATTTGAAGCTAAATCATGTGTTTCGCATGGATTTGAAGCTAACTCGTTTGTTTCGCATGCTGTAGAAGCTAAATCATATATATCACAAGTATTTGAAGCTATATCATTTGTTTCGCATGGATTCGAAGATCAGCCTTCTACTACGCATTGATTTGATGCTAAATCATGTGTTTCGCATGGATTTGAAGCTAACTCGTCTGTTTCGCATGCTGTTGAAGCTAAATCAAGTGTATCAAAAGTATTTGAAGCTAAACCATTTGCTTCGCATGGATTCGAAGATCAGCCTTCTACTTCGCAGTGATTTGAAGCTAAATCATGTGTTCCGCATGGATTTTAAGCTAACTCGTTTGTATCGCATGCAGTTGAAGCTAAATCATGTATATCACAAGTATTTGAAGCTAAACCATTTGTTTCGCATGGATTCGAAGATAAGCCTTCTACTTCGCATTGATTTTAATCTAAATCATGTGTTTCGCATGGATTTGAATCTAACTCGTTCATTTCGCATGCTGTTGAAGCTAAATCATGTATATCACAAGTATTTGAAGCTAAACCATTTGTATCGCATAGGATCGAAGGTAAGCCTCCTACTTCGCATTGATTTGAAGCTAAATCATGTGTTTCGCATGGATTTGAAGCTATCTCGTTCGTTTCGCATGCTGTTGAAGCTAAATCATATATATCACAAGTATTTGAAGCTAAACCATCTGTTTCGCATTTATTCGAAGCTAAGCCTTCTACTTCGCATTGATTTGAGGCTAAATCATGTGTTTCGCTTGGTTTTGAAGCTAACTCGTTTTTTTCGCATGCTGTTGAAGCTAAATCATGTATATCACAAGTATTTGAAGCTATATCATACGTTTCACATGGATTCCAAGACAACCCTTCTAATTCGCATTGATTTGAAGCTAAATCATGTGTTTCGCATGGATTTGAAGCTAACTCGTTTGTTTCGCATGCTGTTGAAGCTAAATCATGTATATCACAAGTATTTGAAGTTAAACCATTTGTTACGCATGGATTCGAAGATCAGCTTTCTACTTCGCATTGATTTGAAGCTAAATCATGTGTTCCGCATGGATTTTAAGCTAACACGTTTGTTTCGCATGCAGTTGAAGCTAAATCATGTATATCACAAGTATTTGAAGCTAAACCATTTGTTTCGCATGGATTCGAAGATAAGCCTTCTACTTCGCATTGATTTTAATCTAAATCATGTGTTTCGCATGGATTTGAAGCTAACTCGTTTGTTTCGCATGCAGTTGAAGCTGAATCATGTACATCACAAGTATTAGAAGCTAAACTATTCGTTTCGGATGGATTCGAAGTTAACTCGTTTGTTTCGCATGCAGTTGAAGCTAAATCACGTATATCACAAGTATTTGCAGCTAAACCCTTTGTTACGCATGGATTCGAAGATCAGCCTTCTACTTCGCATTGATTTTAATCTAAATCATGTGTTTCGCATGGATTTGAAGCTAACTCGTTCGTTTCGCATGCTGTTGAAGCTAAATCATATATATCACAAGTATTTGAAGCTAAACCATTTGTTTCGCATTTATTCGAAGCTAAGCCTTCTACTTCGCATTGATTTGGGGCTAAATCATGTGTTTCGCTTGGTTTTGAAGCTAACTCGTTTTTTTCGCATGCTGTTGAAGCTAAATCATGTATATCACAAGTATTTGAAGCTATATCATACGTTTCACATGGATTCCAAAACAACCCTTCTAATTCGCATTGATTTGAAGCTAAATCATGTGTTTCGCATGGATTTGAAGCTAACTCGTTTGTTTCGCATGCTGTTGAAGCTAAATCATGTATATCACACGTATATGAATCTAATCCATTTGTTTCGCATGGATTCGTAGATAATCCATCTATTTCGCATTGATTTGAAGCTAAATCATGTGTTTTGCATGGATTTGAATCTAACTCGTTTGTTTCGCATGCTGTTGAAGCTAAATCAAGTGTATCACAAGTATTTGAAGCTAAACAATTTGCTTCGCATGGATTCGAAGATCAGCCTTCTACTTCGCATTGATTTGAAGCTAAATCATGTGTTCCGCATGGATTTTAAGCTAACACGTTTGTTTCGCATGCAGTTGAAGCTGAATCATGTACATCACAAGTATTTGCAGCTAAACCATTTGTTTCGCATCGATACGAAGATAACCCTTCTACTTCGCATTGATTTGAAGCTAAATCATGTGTTTCGCATGGATTTGAACCTAACTCGTTCATTTCGCATGCTGTTGAAGCTAAATCATGTATATCACAAGTATATGAAGCTAAACCATTTGTTTCGCATGGATACGAAGATAAGCCTTCCACTCCGCATTGATTTGATGCTAAATCATGTGTTTCGCATGGATTTGAAGCTAACTCGTTTGTTTCGCATGCTGTTGAAGCTAACTCAAGTGTATGACAAGTATTTGAAACTAAACCTTTTGCTTCGCATGGATTCGAAGATCAGCCTTCTACTTCGCATTGATATGAAGTTAAATCAAATGTTTCGCATGGATTTGAAGCCAACTCTTTTTTTGCGTATGCAGTTGAAGCTAAATCATGTACATCACAAGTATTTGCAGCTAAACCATTTGTTTCGCATGGATTCGAAGATAACCCTTCTACTTCGCACTGATTTGAAGCTAAATCATGTGTTTCGCATGGATTTGAATCTAACTCGTTTGTTTCGCATGCTGTTGAAGCTAAATCATGTATATCAAAAGTTTTGGCAGCTAAACTATTCGTTTCACATGGATTTGAAGATCAGTCTTCTACTTCGCATTGATTTGAAATTAAATCATGTGTTTCGCATGGATTTGAAGTTAACTCGTTTGTTTCGCATGCAGTTGAATCTAAATCATTTATATCGAAAGTATTTGAAGCTAAATCATTTGTTTCGCATGGATTTGAAGACAAAGCTTTTACCTCGCATTGATTTGAATCTAAATCATGTGTTTCGCATGAATGTGATGCTAACTCGTTTGTCTCGCTTCCAGTTGAAGCTAAATCCATTATATAGCAAGTATTTTAACCTAAATCACTTGAATCGCATGGATTTGTAGTTAAACGTTCTACTACGCAATGCATGGAAGATAAATCATGTGTTTCGTTTGGACTTGAAGCTAACTTGTTTGTTTCGCATGCAGTTGAAGCTAAATCATGTATATCACAAGTATTTGAAGCTAAACCATTTGTTTCGCATTTATTAGAAGCTAAGCCTTCTACTCCGCATTGATTTGAGGCTAAATCATGTGTTTCGCATGGATTTGAAGCTAACTCGTTTGTTTCGCATGCTGTTATAACTAAATCATGTATATCACAAGTATTTGAAGCTATATCATTTGTTTCGCATTTATTCGAACATAAGCCTTCTACTTCGCATTGATTTTAATCTAAATCATGTGTTTCGCATGGATTTGAAGCTAACTCGTTTGTTTCGCATGCAGTTGAAGCTGAATCATTTATATCACAAGTATTTGAAGCTAAACCATTTGATTCCCATGGATTTGAAGCTAAGTTTTCTACTTAGCATTGATTTGAAGATAAATCATGTGTTTCGCTTGGATTTGAAGATAACTCGTTTGCTTCGCATGCTGTTGAAGCTAAATCATGTATATCACAAGTATTTGAAGTTAAACCATTTGTTTCTCATGGATTCGAAGATAATCCATCTATTTCGCATTGATTTGAAGCTATATCATGTGTTTAGCATGAATTTGAATCTAACTCGTTTGTTTCGCATGCTGTTGAAACTAAATCATTTATATCACAAGTATTTGAAGCTAAACCATTTGCTTCGCATGGATTCTAAGATAAGCCTTGCACTTCGCATTGATTTGAAGCTAACTCATGTGTTTCGCATGGATTTGAAGTTAAGTCGTTTGTTTCGCATGCTGTTGAAAATAAATCATGTATATCACAAGTATTTGAAACTATATCATTTGTTTCGCATGGATTCGAAGATTAGCCTTCTACTTCGCATTGATTAGATGATAAGTCATGTGTTTCGCATGGGTTTGAAGCTAACTCGTTTGTTTCGCATGCTGTTGAAGCTAACTCAAGTGTATGACAAGTATTTGAAACTAAACCTTTTGCTTCGCATGGATTCGAAGATCAGCCTTCTACTTCGCATTGATATGAAGTTAAATCAAATGTTTCGCATGGATTTGAAGCCAACTCTTTTTTTGCGTATGCAGTTGAAGCTAAATCATGTACATCACAAGTATTTGCAGCTAAACCATTTGTTTCGCATGGATTCGAAGATAACCCTTCTACTTCGCACTGATTTGAAGCTAAATCATGTGTTTCGCATGGATTTGAATCTAACTCGTTTGTTTCGCATGCTGTTGAAGCTAAATCATGTATATCAAAAGTTTTGGCAGCTAAACTATTCGTTTCACATGGATTTGAAGATCTGTCTTCTACTTCGCATTGATTTGAAATTAAATCATGTGTTTCGCATGGATTTGAAGTTAACTCGTTTGTTTCGCATGCAGTTGAATCTAAATCATTTATATCGAAAGTATTTGAAGCTAAATCATTTGTTTCGCATGGATTTGAAGACAAAGCTTTTACCTCGCATTGATTTGAATCTAAATCATGTGTTTCGCATGAATGTGATGCTAACTCGTTTGTCTCGCTTCCAGTTGAAGCTAAATCCATTATATAGCAAGTATTTTAACCTAAATCACTTGAATCGCATGGATTTGTAGTTAAACGTTCTACTACGCAATGCATGGAAGATAAATCATGTGTTTCGTTTGGACTTGAAGCTAACTTGTTTGTTTCGCATGCAGTTGAAGCTAAATCATGTATATCACAAGTATTTGAAGCTAAACCATTTGTTTCGCATTTATTAGAAGCTAAGCCTTCTACTCCGCATTGATTTGAGGCTAAATCATGTGTTTCGCATGGATTTGAAGCTAACTCGTTTGTTTCGCATGCTGTTATAACTAAATCATGTATATCACAAGTATTTGAAGCTATATCATTTGTTTCGCATTTATTCGAACATAAGCCTTCTACTTCGCATTGATTTTAATCTAAATCATGTGTTTCGCATGGATTTGAAGCTAACTCGTTTGTTTCGCATGCAGTTGAAGCTGAATCATTTATATCACAAGTATTTGAAGCTAAACCATTTGATTCCCATGGATTTGAAGCTAAGTTTTCTACTTAGCATTGATTTGAAGATAAATCATGTGTTTCGCTTGGATTTGAAGATAACTCGTTTGCTTCGCATGCTGTTGAAGCTAAATCATGTATATCACAAGTATTTGAAGTTAAACCATTTGTTTCTCATGGATTCGAAGATAATCCATCTATTTCGCATTGATTTGAAGCTATATCATGTGTTTAGCATGAATTTGAATCTAACTCGTTTGTTTCGCATGCTGTTGAAACTAAATCATTTATATCACAAGTATTTGAAGCTAAACCATTTGCTTCGCATGGATTCTAAGATAAGCCTTGCACTTCGCATTGATTTGAAGCTAACTCATGTGTTTCGCATGGATTTGAAGTTAAGTCGTTTGTTTCGCATGCTGTTGAAAATAAATCATGTATATCACAAGTATTTGAAACTATATCATTTGTTTCGCATGGATTCGAAGATTAGCCTTCTACTTCGCATTGATTAGATGATAAGTCATGTGTTTCGCATGGGTTTGAAGCTAACTCGTTTGTTTCGCCTGCATTTGAAGCTATATCACTTATATTCACAAGTATGTGAAGCTAAATCTTTCGTTTCGCATGGATTTGAAGCTAAGCCATCAACTTCGCGTTGACTTGATGCTAAATCATGTTTTTCGTTTGGGCTTGAAACTAACTCGTTTGTTTCGCATGCAGTTGAAGCTGAATCATGTATATCACAAGTATTTGAAGCTAAACCATTTGATTCCCATGGATTTGAAGCTAAGCTTTCTACTTAGCATTGATTTGAAGATAAATCATGTGTTTAGCATGAATTTGAATCTAACTCGTTTGTTTCGCATGCTGTTGAAACTAAATCATTTATATCACAAGTATTTGAAGCTAAACCATTTGTTTCGCATGGATTCGAAGATAAGCCTTGCACTTCGCATTGATTTGAAGCTAACTCATGTGTTTCGCATGGATTTGAAGTTAACTCGTTTGTTTCGCATGCAGTTGAAGCTAAATCATGTATATCACAAATATTTGCAGCTATACCATTTGTTTCGCATGGATTCGAAGATAACCCTTCTACTTCGCATTGATTTGAAGCTAAATCATGTGTTTCGCATGGATTTGAAGCTAACTCGTTTGTTTCGCATGCAGTTGAAGCTGAATCATGTATATCACAAGTATTTGAAGCTAAACCATTTGATTCCCATGGATTTGAAGCTAAGCTTTCTACTTAGCATTGATTTGATGATAAATCACGTTTTTCGCTTGGACTTGAAGTTAACTCGTTTGCTTCGCATGCTGTTGAAGCTAAATCATGTATATCACAAGTATTTGAAGCTATATCATATGTTTCGCATGGATTCGAAGATAACTCTTCTAATTCGCATTGATTTGAAGCTAAATCATGTGTTTCGCATGGATTTGAAGCTAACTCGTTTGTTTCGCTTGCAGTTGAAGCTGAATCATGTATATCACAAGTAATTGAAGCTAAACTATTCGTTTCGCATGGATTCGAAGATAACCCTTCTTCTTCGCATTGATTTGAAGCTAGATCATTTGTTTCGCATGGATTTGATTCTAACTCGTTTGTTTCGCATGCTGTTGGAACTAAATCATGTATATCACAAGTATTTGAGGCTGTATCATTTGTTTCGCATTTATTCGAAGATAAGCCTTCTACTTCGCATTGATTTGAAGCTAAATCATGTGTTTCGCATGGATTTGAAGCTAACTCGTTTGTTTCGCTTGCAGTTGAAGCTGAATCATGTATATCACAAGTAATTGAAGCTAAACTATTCGTTTCGCATGGATTCGAAGATAACCCTTCTTCTTCGCATTGATTTGAAGCTAAATCATGTGTTTCGCATGGATTTGAATCTAACTCGTTCATTTCGCATGCTGTTGAAGCTAAATCATGTATATCACAAGTATATGAAGCTAAACCATTTGTTTCGCATGGATTCGAAGATAAGCCTTCCACTTCGCATTGATTTGATGCTAAATCATGTGTTTCGCATGGATTTGAAGCTAACTCGTTTGTTTCGCATGCTGTTGAAGCTAAATCAAGTGTATCAAAAGTATTTGAAGCTAAACCATTTGCTTCGCATGGATTCGAAGATCAGCTTTCTACTTCGCATTGATTTGAAGCTAAATCATGTGTTCCGCATGGATTTTAAGCTAACTCGTTTGTTTCGCATGCAGTTGAAGCTAAATCATGTATATCACAAGTATTTGCAGCTAAACCATTTGTTACGCATGGATTCGAAGATCAGCCTTCTACTTCGCATTGATTTGATGCTAAATCATGTGTTTCGCATGGATTTGAAGATAACTCGTTTGTTTCGCATGCTGTTGAAGCTAAATCATGTATATCACAAGTATTTGAAGCTAAACCATTTGTGTCGCATAGGATCGAAGGTAAGCCTCCTACTTCGCATTGATTTGAAGCTAAATCATGTGTTTCGCATGGATTTGAAGCTATCTCGTTCGTTTCGCATGCTGTTGAAGCTGTAACGCGATGTGTTCGGGGTACAACGGAAGGACACAGAGTGAAATTGCACTAGATTTTATTCGTAGATGTATATAAAATGCCGCGCGGTGCTGATGGATACTAGATGGAGCGCGGCGGAATCGTTAGACGCGTAGAGGCTCGGCGTAATGCTTAGACGAGAAGAACGTTCAGTTTCTTGCCGCTGTTATTTATATTATGTCCCCCAAAAAGGCCACGCCTTTTTGGGAGACTCGCTGTCTTCTTTTCCCCCGCTTAGTTTGGCGGGGGAGGCAGCCATCGTCGTACCCTCGCTGTAGGGGCGCGCTGGCCGTTCGGCCGGGTAGCGGTACGCGGCCGGCGACTTTCTCCGCGACTAGGCCTGCAGTGCATGTGGCAGTGATAAAAAACAAAGAGACAAAAGAATTTCCGGGTCTTGCAAACGTCAAGGACGTTTTCTCTCAGTCGAACCCTTGACATCTGCAAGCGGACAGTTTTATGGTTATTACGGTCGCCGACCGTGTGCCGCTACATCACCCCCTTGCCAGTGTAAACGCTATATTATGACTATATAAAAAAAAGAATACAAATTTTGTGTCCGCTCGCGGGGTTCCTTATTATATTGTGTACAGTGGGTTTTTCGTCTTATATGATAAAGTATATACATGTGATATCTTTAATTTAACGCGCGATGTATCTGTCTGTAAATTTAACTGTGCGGCCGGATCGTGTAGTAATCGGTGCTGAACTGTTTTTTAAGATGCTATGCGGCGCGTTAGCAATTTCGCGGTGGCTTGCTTCTTTGCTTTTCATTCTATTGTCGTGCTCATCGCTTACTATATGCGCCGGTTTTAAGCGATCTATTGAGACTGTTTTCTCCTGACTGCCTACTCGTATGATAAAATTTTTATCTCCGCGTTTCAAAACTTTGTACGGTGGTTCGAACTTGCCTGTTGGTGATATTGTATGGCGCGTGATTTTGTTTCGTTGGCATTGGGTGCACTCTTTGGTCCATTGGGTGCAGTCTTTGTTCATTGCTGGCCACACGAAACGGTCCGCGATTAGTTTTTTTGATGGTCTTGTTCCGGGGTGTGATAGACCGTGCAAAGTTTTGAAAATTTGTCGGCGATAATTTTTGGGCACGTATGGTCGGACGGTAGGTGTGGCGATGTCGCAATATACCTCTACATCTCCTCCGGTAGCCGTTGGAAAGCGTAGTTTTTTTAAATTAAGCGCCGTCTCAGCCAGTAAGAGACGTTGGAGCTCTTCATCTGACTCTTGAGCTTCGGCTATTTGTCTAATGTCTACGCATGCTGGTCTGTGCAATTCCTCTACCCGGGATAGAGCGTCCGCGACTATATTGTCTGTCCCGCTGATGTGTCGTATGTCCGTCGTAAATTGTCCTATGAAATCTAGGTGCCTGAATTGTCTAGGTGTACATTGCTCTGGCCGCTGTTTAAAAGCGTAAACCAGAGGTTTGTGGTCTGTGAATACTATAATTGCCTGTCCTTCGATTTGGTAACGGAATCGTCGCACGGCGGTGTACATTGCTAACAGTTCTCTGTCGTACGCGCTGTATTTTCGTTGTGCCGAGGAGAGGGTTTTAGTGTAAAATGCTATAGGCTGCCAGGTGTTGCTGACCCGTTGTTGTAAAACCGCACCCATTGCGTAGTCGGATGCATCTACACTAAGTGACAACTGCGCGCCAGGTACTGGATGCGCCAAGAGGGTAGCTTGCGCTAGTGCCTCCTTTACCTGTGCAAAGGCAATATCGGCGTCTTGTGTCCAGTTTACCTGTGGGTTTCCACGTGTAGGTGCACCTTTCAACAGGTCGGTCAACGGGGCTTGCAATCTTGCTGCACCTTGAATGAATCGGCGGTAGAAGTTGACCATTCCTAAGAATCGTCTCAACTCGCGTACGTTTGTGGGTTTGGGGAAACTACGGATTGCCTCTACTTTGTCTGGGTTCGGTGTCGTCCCTTTGCAATTTACCGTGTATCCCAAAAAACCTATCGTATCTTTGCCGAATGTGCATTTAGCCGGATTAATTACAACTCCGTATTCTTGTAGGCGTGTAAAAATTTGTTTAATATGATCTAAGTGTTCGGTTTCGTCCCTGGATGCTATTAATATGTCGTCTAGGTATGCATAGCAGAAATCTAAATCGCGTAAAACTTCGTTGATAAATCTCTGAAATGTCTGGGCAGAGTTCCGTAGTCCGAACGGCATCCTAACGTATTCAAAAAGACCGAATGGAGTTGTAATTGCAGTTTTCTCTATGTCTGCGGGTTCAATTGGAATTTGGTGGTATGCTTTAACCAGGTCTAATTTTGAAAAAATTGTTTTTCCGTGCAAAGCTTGGGAAAAATCTTCGATATGAGGCAACGGGTAACGGTCCGGGATTGTGCGCGTATTTAGTGCGCGATAGTCGCCGCAGGGTCGCCATCCATTGTCCTTTTTCTGGACTAAGTGAAGGGGTGAGGCCCATGGACTTTTGGATGGCCGAATCACTCCTTCTGATAAAAGGTGTTGGAATTCCTGTCTGGCGCTTTTTAACCTATCGGGGGCGAGTCTCCTCGGTTTCGCGAAAATCGGTGGTCCGTCCGTAGTCTGTATGTGGTGTGTAATGCTATGTTTTGCTGTTTTATTTGTCTGTGGTGGGCGAGTTATTTCCACGAAGGCGGTTAGGAGTTTGATGTAGGGTGAATCGCCGACAACCGTTTTAATTGATTCTATATCGGCGGTCCCTAATGTTCCGCGTGCTGTAACGTTTGTATTATTGTCTATGAGTCGCTTATTCTTAATATCTACAAGCAAGCCGAAGTTCTTTAAGAAGTCAGCACCGATTATGGGTTTCGAGATGTCCGCGATTACGAATTTCCATGTTAGGACGCGACGCAACCCGAAGTTTAGGTGCAGGACGATGTCACCATACGTCGAGATGGTTGACTCGTTTGCTGCGTACAGGGTGTAATTACTTTTCGTCGGTCGTCCTTTTATTAGGGATCGCGGGTATACACAAATATCGGCGCCGGTATCGATGAGGTACTGTACCTTCGTGTCCTTATCCATCATGAAGAGGCGGCTTGTTTTGGGATCGGCGCTCCTCGCCTCGTCTAGGGCCGATCGGTCTCGTTTCCCTGCTGGCTGACGTGTGTGCAGGGTGTTGTGCATCGTGTGGCGCGGTCCCCGAATTTTCGGTGATACCAGCAGACGCCTGGCTGGGATGGGCTTCGCGTTCTGCTCCGTCTTCGCCATCCATTTCGTGCTGGTCTGCGGTCCCGGCTTCGTCGGCTTTCCGTGGCATCGGCGGTGCGTTTCGTCAGCTCTGCTACTTGTTGCGTTAGGCGGGTCATTTGCTCGCGTAGGATGTCGAATTTGGTATCGGATGATGCCACAGCCGAGCATTGTCCCGACGGGTTGAGCTCTTTTACTTTATCTGCCAGTTCCGCCATCTTGTCCAGCGGCGAGTCCATTTGCGTTGCGAGAATGGGACGCATCGATGCTGGCAGTCTATTTAAAAATAGCGTCCGCAGGAACTTGTCAGTCACGGTACTGCCGGCCAAATTCCTGATGTGACGTAGGAATTGGGATGGTGTCCGGTCTCCGATCTCTTCTCGCTCTATGAGTTGGTGGATCCTCTGCTCCTCTGATGTCGACAGCCGCCGAATTAGCTCGTCTTTTATTTTCTTGTATTTGTCGGTTTCCGGAGGGTTTCCTATTATGTCTTGCACCTCCTCCATGCATCTGTAGTCCAGATTCGACGTGATATAATAGAATTTGGTCGTGTCGGCTGTTATGCCGTTTAAGGCGAATTGTCCTTCAACTTGAGCGAACCACAACGTCGGGTTGTTGTGCCAAAAGGGCGGTATACGTATACCCACTTTGTTGATTTCGGGGGTTCCCGTCACGTTGTCGTTGTTTCCAAACATGGTTTTTTTGGAGTTTCGTTAACTTAGAACGGATGATTCACTGTCCCTGACTTGTCCCTCGTTGCGATCACGTCGGGGTCACCAATTGTAACGCGATGTGTTCGGGGTACAACGGAAGGACACAGAGTGAAATTGCACTAGATTTTATTCGTAGATGTATATAAAATGCCGCGCGGTGCTGATGGATACTAGATGGAGCGCGGCGGAATCGTTAGACGCGTAGAGGCTCGGCGTAATGCTTAGACGAGAAGAACGTTCAGTTTCTTGCCGCTGTTATTTATATTATGTCCCCCAAAAAGGCCAGGCCTTTTTGGGAGACTCGCTGTCTTCTTTTCCCCCGCTTAGTTTGGCGGGGGAGGCAGCCATCGTCGTACCCTCGCTGTAGGGGCGCGCTGGCCGTTCGGCCGGGTAGCGGTACGCGGCCGGCGACTTTCTCCGCGACTAGGCCTGCAGTGCATGTGGCAGTGATAAAAAACAAAGAGACAAAAGAATTTCCGGGTCTTGCAAACGTCAAGGACGTTTTCTCTCAGTCGAACCCTTGACATCTGCAAGCGGACAGTTTTATGGTTATTACGGTCGCCGACCGTGTGCCGCTACAAAGCTAAATCATATATATCACAAGTATTTGAAGCTAAACCATTTGTTTCGCATTTATTCGAAGCTAAGCCTTCTACTTCGCATTGATTTGAGGCTAAATCATGTGTTTCGCTTGGTTTTGAAGCTAACTCGTTTTTTTCGCATGCTGTTGAAGCTAAATCATGTATATCACAAGTATTTGAAGCTATATCATACGTTTCACATGGATTCCAAGACAACCCTTCTAATTCGCATTGATTTGAAGCTAAATCATGTGTTTCGCATGGATTTGAAGCTAACTCGTTTGTTTCGCATGCTGTTGAAGCTAAATCATGTATCTCACAAGTATTTGAAGTTAAACCATTTGTTACGCATGGATTCGAAGATCAGCCTTCTACTTCGCATTGATTTGAAGCTAAATCATGTGTTCCGCATGGATTTTAAGCTAACACGTTTGTTTCGCATGCAGTTGAAGCTAAATCATGTATATCACAAGTATTTGAAGCTAAACCATTTGTTTCGCATGGATTCGAAGATAAGCCTTCTACTTCGCATTGATTTTAATCTAAATCATGTGTTTCGCATGGATTTGAAGCTAACTCGTTTGTTTCGCATGCAGTTGAAGCTGAATCATGTACATCACAAGTATTAGAAGCTAAACTATTCGTTTCGGATGGATTCGAAGTTAACTCGTTTGTTTCGCATGCAGTTGAAGCTAAATCACGTATATCACAAGTATTTGCAGCTAAACCATTTGTTACGCATGGATTCGAAGATCAGCCTTCTACTTCGCATTGATTTGAAGCTAAATCATGTGTTTCGCATGGATTTTAAGCTAACTCGTTTGTTTCGCATGCAGTTGAAGCTAAATCACGTATATCACAAGTATTTGCAGCTAAACCATTTGTTTCGCATCGATACGAAGATACCCCTTCTAATTCGCATTGATTTGATGCTAAATCATGTGTTTCGCATGGATTTGAAGCTAACTCGTTTGTTTCGCATGCTGTTGAAGCTAAATCAAGTGTATCAAAAGTATTTGAAGCTAAACCGTTTGCTTCGCATGGATTCGAAGATCAGCTTTCTACTTCGCATTGATTTGAAGCTAAATCATGTGTTCCGCATGGATTTTAAGCTAACTCGTTTGTTTCGCATGCAGTTGAAGCTAAATCATGTATATCACAAGGATTTGAAGCTAAACAATTTGTTTCGCATGGATTCGAAAATAAGCCTTCTACTTCGCATTGATTTTAATCTAAATCATGTGTTTCGCATGGATTAGCAGCTAACTCGTTTGTTTCGCATGCAGTTGAAGCTAAATCACGTATATCACAAGTATTTGCAGCTAAACCATTTGTTTCGCATCGATACGAAGATACCCCTTCTAATTCGCATTGATTTGATGCTAAATCATGTGTTTCGCATGGATTTGAAGCTAACTCGTTCGTTTCGCATGCTGTTGAAGCTAAATCATATATATCACAAGTATTTGAAGCTAAACCATTTGTTTCGCATTTATTCGAAGCTAAGCCTTCTACTTCGCATTGATTTGAGGCTAAATCATGTGTTTCGCTTGGTTTTGAAGCTAACTCGTTTTTTTCGCATGCTGTTGAAGCTAAATCATGTATATCACAAGTATTTGAAGCTATATCATACGTTTCACATGGATTCCAAAACAACCCTTCTAATTCGCATTGATTTGAAGCTAAATCATGTGTTTCGCATGGATTTGAAGCTAACTCGTTTGTTTCGCATGCTGTTGAAGCTAAATCATGTATATCACACGTATATGAATCTAATCCATTTGTTTCGCATGGATTCGTAGATAATCCATCTATTTCGCATTGATTTGAAGCTAAATCATGTGTTTTGCATGGATTTGAATCTAACTCGTTTGTTTCGCATGCTGTTGAAGCTAAATCAAGTGTATCACAAGTATTTGAAGCTAAACAATTTGCTTCGCATGGATTCGAAGATCAGCCTTCTACTTCGCATTGATTTGAAGCTAAATCATGTGTTTCGCATGGATTTGAAGCTAACTCGTTTGTTTCGCATGCTGTTGAAGCTAAATCATGTATATCACAAGTATTTGAAGCTAAACCATTTGTATCGCAAGGAATCGAAGATATGCCTCCTACTTCGCATTGATTTGAAGCTAAATCATGTGTTTCGCATGGATTTGAAGCTAACTCGTTTGTTTCGCATGCTGTTGAAGCTAAATCAAGTGTATCACAAGTATTTGAAGCTAAACCATTTGCTTCGCATGGATTCGAAGATCAGCCTTCTACTTCGCATTGATTAGATGCTAAATCATGTGTTTCGCATGGATTTGAAGCTAACTCGTTTGTTTCGCATGCTGTTGAAGCTAAATCATGTATATCACAAGTATTTGAAGCTATATCATTTGTTTCGCATTTATTCGAAGATAAGCCTTCCACTTCGCATTGATTTTAATCTAAATCATGTGTTTCGCATGGATTTGGAGCTAACTCGTTTGTTTCGCATGCTGTTGGAACTAAATCATGTATATCACAAGTATTTGAAGCTATATCATTTGTTTCGCATTTATTCGAACATAAGCCTTCTACTTCGCATTGATTTTAATCTAAATCATGTGTATCGCATGGATTTGAAGCTAACTCGTTTGCTTCGCATGCAGTTGAAGCTAAATCATGTATATCACAAGTATTTGAAGCTAAACCATTTGATACCCATGGATTTGGAGCTAAGTTTTCTACTTAGCATTGATTTGAAGATAAATCATGTGTTTCGCTTGGATTTGAAGATAACTCGTTTGCTTCGCATGCTGTTGAAGCTAAATCATGTATATCACAAGTATTTGAAGTTAAACCATTTGTTTCTCATGGATTCGAAGATAATCCATCTATTTCGCATTGATTTGAAGCTAAATCATGTGTTTTGCATGGATTTGAATCTAACTCGTTTGTTTCGCATGCTGTTGAAGCTAAATCATTTATATCACAAGTATTTGAAGCTAAACCATTTGCTTCGCATGGATTCGAAGGTCAGCCTTCTACTTCGCATTGATTTGATGCTAAATCATTTGTTTCGCATGGATTTGAAGCTAACTCGTTTGTTTCGCATGCTGTTGAAGCTAAATCATGTATATCACACTTATTTGAAGCTAAACCATTTGTATCGCATGGAATCGAAGATAACCCTTCTAATTCGCATTGATTTGAAGCTAAATCATGTGTTTCGCATGGATTTGAAGCTAACTCGTTTATTTCGCATGCTGTTGAAGCTAAATCAAGTGTATCACAAGTATTTGGAGCTAAACAATTTGCTTCGCATGGATTCGAAGATCAGCCTTCTACTTCGCATTGATTAGATGCTAAATCATGTGTTTCGCATGGGTTTGAAGCTAACTCGTTTTTTCGCTAGCAGTTGAAGCTAAATCATGTATATCACAAGTATTTGAAGCTAAACCATTTGATTCCCATGGATTTGAAGCTGAGCTTTCTACTTAGCATTGATATGAAGATAAATCATGTGTTTCGCTTGGATTTGATGATAACTCGTTTGCTTCGCATGCTGTTGAAGCTAAATCAAGTGTATCACAAGTATTTGAAGCTAAACAATTTGCTTCGCATGGATTCGAATATCAGCCTTCTACTTCGCATTGATTAGATGCTAAATCATGTGTTTCGCATGGGTTTGAAGCTAACTCGTTTGTTTCACCTGCATTTGAAGCTATATCACTTATATTCTCAAGTATGTGAAGCTAAATCATTCGTTGCGCATGGATTTGAAGCTAAGCCGTCAACTTCGCGTTGACTTGATGATAAATCATGTTTTTCGCTTGGACTTGAAGCTAACTCGTTTGTTTCGCATGCTGTTGAAGCTAAATCATGTATATCACAAGTATTTGAAGCTAAACCATTTGTATCGCAAGGAATCGAAGATATGCCTCCTACTTCGCATTGATTTGAAGCTAAATCATGTGTTTCGCATGGATTTGAAGCTAACTCGTTTGTTTCGCATGCTGTTGAAGCTAAATCATGTATATCACAAGTATTTGAAGCTATATCATTTGTTTCGCATTTATTCGAAGATAAGCCTTCTACTTCGCATTGATTTTAATCTCAATCATGTGTTTCGCATGGATTTGAAGCTAACTCGTTTGTTTCGCATGCAGTTGAAGCTGAATCATGTATATCACAAGTATTTGAAGCTAATCCATTTGATTCCCATGGATTTGAAGCTAAGCTTTCTACTTAGCATTGATTTGAAGATAAATCATGTTTTTCGCTTGGACTTGAAGTTAACTCGTTTGCTTCGCATGCTGTTGAAGCTAAATCATGTATATCACAAGTATTTGAAGCTATATCATATGTTTCGCATGGATTCGAAGATAACTCTTCTAATTCGCATTGATTTGAATCTAAATCATGTGTTTCGCATGGATTTGAAGCTAACTCGTTTGTTTCGCTTGCAGTTGAAGCTGAATCATGTATATCACAAGTAATTGAAGCTAAACTATTCGTTTCGCATGGATTCGAAGATAACCCTTCTTCTTCGCATTGATTTGAAGCTAAATCATTTGCTTCGCATGGATTTGATTCTAACTCGTTTGTTTCGCATGCTGTTGGAACTAAATCATGTATATCACAAGTATTTGAAGCTATATCATTTGTTTCGCATTTATTCGAAGATAAGCCTTCTACTTCGCATTGATTTTAATCTAAATCATGTGTTTCGCATGGATTTGAAGCTAACTCGTTTGTTTCGCATGCTGTTGAAGCTAAATCATGTATATCACAAGTATTTGAAGCTATATCATATGTTTCGCACGGATTCGAAGATAACCCTTCTAATTCGCATTGATTTGAAGCTAAATCATGTGTTTCGCATGGATTTGAAGCTAACTCGTTTGTTTCGCATGCTGTTGGAACTAAATCATGTATATCACAAGTATTTGAAGCTATAGCATTTGTTTCGCATTTAATCGAAAATAAGCCTTCTACTTCGCATTGATTTTAATCTAAATCATGTGTACCGCATGGATTTGAAGCTAACTCGTTTGCTTCGCATGCAGTTGAAGCTAAATCATGTATATCACAAGTATTTGAAGCTAAACCATTTGATACCCATGGATTTGGAGCTAAGTTTTCTACTTAGCATTGATTTGAAGATAAATCATGTGTTTCGCTTGGATTTGAAGATAACTCGTTTGCTTCGCATGCTGTTGAAGCTAAATCATGTATATCACAAGTATTTGAAGTTAAACCATTTGTTTCTCATGGATTCGAAGATAATCCATCTATTTCGCATTGATTTGAAGCTAAATCATGTGTTTTGCATGGATTTGAATCTAACTCGTTTGTTTCGCATGCTGTTGAAACTAAATCATTTATATCACAAGTATTTGAAGCTAAACCATTTGCTTCGCATGGATTCGAAGGTCAGCCTTCTACTTCGCATTGATTTGATGCTAAATCATTTGTTTCGCATGGATTTGAAGCTAACTCGTTTGTTTCGCATGCTGTTGAAGCTAAATCATGTATATCACAATTATTTGAAGCTAAACCATTTGTATCGCATGGAATCGAAGATAACCCTTCTAATTCGCATTGATTTGAAGCTAAATCATGTGTTTCGCATGGATTTGAAGCTAACTCGTTTATTTCGCATGCTGTTGAAGCTAAATCAAGTGTATCACAAGTATTTGGAGCTAAACAATTTGCTTCGCATGGATTCGAAGATCAGCCTTCTACTTCGCATTGATTAGATGCTAAATCATGTGTTTCGCATGGGTTTGAAGCTAACTCGTTTTTTCGCTAGCAGTTGAATCTAAATCATGTATATCACAAGTATTTGAAGCTAAACCATTTGATTCCCATGGATTTGAAGCTAAGCTTTCTACTTAGCATTGATATGAAGATAAATCATGTGTTTCGCTTGGATTTGATGATAACTCGTTTGCTTCGCATGCTGTTGAAGCTAAATCAAGTGTATCACAAGTATTTGAAGCTAAACAATTTGCTTCGCATGGATTCGAAGATCAGCCTTCTACTTCGCATTGATTAGATGCTAAATCATGTGTTTCGCATGGGTTTGAAGCTAACTCGTTTGTTTCACCTGCATTTGAAGCTATATCACTTGTATTCTCAAGTATGTGATGCTAAATCATTCGTTGCGCATGGATTTGAAGCTAAGCCGTCAACTTCGCGTTGACTTGATGATAAATCATGTTTTTCGCTTGGATTTGAAGTTAACTCGTTTGTCTCGCATGCAGTTGAAGCTAAATCAAGTGTATCACAAGTATTTGAAGCTAAACCATTTGCTTCGCATGGATTGCGAAGATCAGCATTCTACTTCTCATTGATTAGATGCTAAATCATGTGTTTCGCATGGGTTTGAAGCTAACTCGTTTGTTTCGCATGCTGTTGAAGATAAATCATGTATATCACAAGTATTTGAAGCTATATCATTTGTTTCGCATTTATTCGAAGATAAGCCTTCTACTTCGCATTGATTTTAATCTAAATCATGTGTTTCGCATGGATTTGAAGCTAACTCGTTTGTTTCGCATGCAGTTGAAGCTGAATCATGTATATCACAAGTATTTGAAGCTAATCCATTTGATTCCCATGGATTTGAAGCTAAGCTTTCTACTTAGCATTGATTTGAAGATAAATCATGTTTTTCGCTTGGACTTGAAGTTAACTCGTTTGCTTCGCATGCTGTTGAAGCTAAATCATGTATATCACAAGTATTTGAAGCTATATCATATGTTTCGCATGGATTCGAAGATAACCCTTCTTCTTCGCATTGATTTGAAGCTAGATCATTTGCTTCGCATGGATTTGATTCTAACTCGTTTGTTTCGCATGCTGTTGGAACAAAATCATGTATATCACAAGTATTTGAAGCTATATCATTTGTTTCGCATTTATTCGAAGATAAGCCTTCTACTTCGCATTGATTTTAATCTAAATCATGTGTTTCGCATGGATTTGAAGCTAACTCGTTTGTTTCGCATGCTGTTGAAGCTAAATCATGTATATCACAAGTATTTGAAGCTATATCATATGTTTCGCACGGATTCGAAGATAACCCTTCTAATTCGCATTGATTTGAAGCTAAATCATGTGTTTCGCATGGATTTGAAGCTAACTCGTTTGTTTCGCATGCTGTTGGAACTAAATCATGTATATCACAAGTATTTGAAGCTATATCATTTGTTTCGCATTTAATCGAAAATAAGCCTTCTACTTCGCATTGATTTTAATCTAAATCATGTGTACCGCATGGATTTGAAGCTAACTCGTTTGCTTCGCATGCAGTTGAAGCTAAATCATGTATATCACAAGTATTTGAAGCTAAACCATTTGATACCCATGGATTTGGAGCTAAGTTTTCTACTTAGCATTGATTTGAAGATAAATCATGTGTTTCGCTTGGATTTGAAGATAACTCGTTTGCTTCGCATGCTGTTGAAGCTAAATCATGTATATCACAAGTATTTGAAGTTAAACCATTTGTTTCTCATGGATTCGAAGATAATCCATCTATTTCGCATTGATTTGAAGCTAAATCATGTGTTTTGCATGGATTTGAATCTAACTCGTTTGTTTCGCATGCTGTTGAAACTAAATCATTTATATCACAAGTATTTGAAGCTAAACCATTTGCTTCGCATGGATTCGAAGGTCAGCCTTCTACTTCGCATTGATTTGATGCTAAATCATTTGTTTCGCATGGATTTGAAGCTAACTCGTTTGTTTCGCATGCTGTTGAAGCTAAATCATGTATATCACAATTATTTGAAGCTAAACCATTTGTATCGCATGGAATCGAAGATAACCCTTCTAATTCGCATTGATTTGAAGCTAAATCATGTGTTTCGCATGGATTTGAAGCTAACTCGTTTATATCGCATGCTGTTGAAGCTAAATCAAGTGTATCACAAGTATTTGGAGCTAAACAATTTGCTTCGCATGGATTCGAAGATCAGCCTTCTACTTCGCATTGATTAGATGCTAAATCATGTGTTTCGCATGGGTTTGAAGCTAACTCGTTTTTTCGCTAGCAGTTGAATCTAAATCATGTATATCACAAGTATTTGAAGCTAAACCATTTGATTCCCATGGATTTGAAGCTAAGCTTTCTACTTAGCATTGATATGAAGATAAATCATGTGTTTCGCTTGGATTTGATGATAACTCGTTTGCTTCGCATGCTGTTGAAGCTAAATCAAGTGTATCACAAGTATTTGAAGCTAAACAATTTGCTTCGCATGGATTCGAAGATCAGCCTTCTACTTCGCATTGATTAGATGCTAAATCATGTGTTTCGCATGGGTTTGAAGCTAACTCGTTTGTTTCACCTGCATTTGAAGCTATATCACTTATATTCTCAAGTATGTGAAGCTAAATCATTCGTTGCGCATGGATTTGAAGCTAAGCCGTCAACTTCGCGTTGACTTGATGATAAATCATGTTTTTAGCTTGGACTTGAAGCTAACTCGTTTGTTTCGCATGCTGTTGAAGCTAAATCATGTATGTCACAAGTATTTGAAGCTAAACCATTTGTTTCGCATGGATTCGAAGATTAGCCTTCCACATCGCATTGATTTGAAGCTAAATCATTTGTTTCGCATGGATTTGAAGTTAACTCGTTTGTCTCGCATGCAGTTGAAGCTAAATCAAGTGTATCACAAGTATTTGAAGCTAAACCATTTGCTTCGCATGGATTGCGAAGATCAGCATTCTACTTCTCATTGATTAGATGCTAAATCATGTGTTTCGCATGGGTTTGAAGCTAACTCGTTTGTTTCGCATGCTGTTGAAGCTAAATCATGTATATCACAAGTATTTGAAGCTATATCATTTGTTTCGCATTTATTCGAAGATAAGCCTTCCACTTCGCATTGATTTTAATCTAAATCATGTGTTTCGCATGGATTTGAAGCTAACTCGTTTGTTTCGCATGCAGTTGAAGCTGAATCATGTATATCACAAGTATTTGAAGCTAAACCATTTGATTCCCATGGATTTGAAGCTAAGCTTTCTACTTAGCATTGATTTGAAGCTAAATCATGTGTTTCGCAGGGATTTCATGCTAACTCGTTTGTTTCGCATGCTGTTGAAACTAAATCATGTATATCACAAGTATTTGAAGCTAAACCATTTGCTTCGCATGGATTCGAAGATCAGCCTTCTACATCGCATTGATTAGATGCTAAATCATGTGTTTCGCATGGGTTTGAAGCTAACTCGTTTGTTTCGCCTGCATTTGAAGCCATATCACTTATATTTTCAAGTATGTGAAGCTAAATCATTCGTTTTGCATGGATTTGAAGCTAAGCCATCAACTTCGCGTTGACTTGATGATAAATCATGTGTTTCGCATGGATTTGAAGCTAACTCGTTTGTTTCGCATGCTGTTGAAGCTAAATCATGTATATCACAAGTATTTGAAGCTATATCATATGTTTCGCACGGATTCGAAGATAACCCTTCTAATTCGCATTGATTTGAAGCTAAATCATGTGTTTCGCATGGATTTGAAGCTAACTCGTTTGTTTCGCATGCTGTTGGAACTAAATCATGTATATCACAAGTATTTGAAGCTATATCATTTGTTTCGCATTTAATCGAAAATAAGCCTTCTACTTCGCATTGATTTTAATCTAAATCATGTGTACCGCATGGATTTGAAGCTAACTCGTTTGCTTCGCATGCAGTTGAAGCTAAATCATGTATATCACAAGTATTTGAAGCTAAACCATTTGATACCCATGGATTTGGAGCTAAGTTTTCTACTTAGCATTGATTTGAAGATAAATCATGTGTTTCGCTTGGATTTGAAGATAACTCGTTTGCTTCGCATGCTGTTGAAGCTAAATCATGTATATCACAAGTATTTGAAGTTAAACCATTTGTTTCTCATGGATTCGAAGATAATCCATCTATTTCGCATTGATTTGAAGCTAAATCATGTGTTTCGCATGGATTTGAAGCTAACTCGTTTGTTTCGCATGCTGTTGAAGCTAAATCATGTATATCACAATTATTTGAAGCTAAACCATTTGTATCGCATGGAATCGAAGATAACCCTTCTAATTCGCATTGATTTGAAGCTAAATCATGTGTTTCGCATGGATTTGAAGCTAACTCGTTTATTTCGCATGCTGTTGAAGCTAAATCAAGTGTATCACAAGTATTTGGAGCTAAACAATTTGCTTCGC
This sequence comes from Megalopta genalis, assembly GCF_051020955.1. NCBI lineage: Eukaryota > Metazoa > Arthropoda > Insecta > Hymenoptera > Halictidae > Megalopta > Megalopta genalis. The sequence goes on along the minus strand of NW_027476201.1, from coordinate 255,677 downwards.
ATGGATTCGAAGATCAGCCTTCTACTTCGCATTGATTAGATGCTAAATCATGTGTTTCGCATGGATTTGAAGCTAACTCGTTTGTTTCGCATGCTGTTGGAACTAAATCATGTATATCACAAGTATTTGAAGCTATATCATTTGTTTCGCATTTAATCGAAAATAAGCCTTCTACTTCGCATTGATTTTAATCTAAATCATGTGTACCGCATGGATTTGAAGCTAACTCGTTTGCTTCGCATGCAGTTGAAGCTAAATCATGTATATCACAAGTATTTGAAGCTAAACCATTTGATACCCATGGATTTGGAGCTAAGTTTTCTACTTAGCATTGATTTGAAGATAAATCATGTGTTTCGCTTGGATTTGAAGATAACTCGTTTGCTTCGCATGCTGTTGAAGCTAAATCATGTATATCACAATTATTTGAAGCTAAACCATTTGTATCGCATGGAATCGAAGATAACCCTTCTAATTCGCATTGATTTGAAGCTAAATCATGTGTTTCGCATGGATTTGAAGCTAACTCGTTTATTTCGCATGCTGTTGAAGCTAAATCAAGTGTATCACAAGTATTTGGAGCTAAACAATTTGCTTCGCATGGATTCGAAGATCAGCCTTCTACTTCGCATTGATTAGATGCTAAATCATGTGTTTCGCATGGGTTTGAAGCTAACTCGTTTTTTCGCTAGCAGTTGAATCTAAATCATGTATATCACAAGTATTTGAAGCTAAACCATTTGATTCCATGGATTTGAAGCTAAGCTTTCTACTTAGCATTGATATGAAGATAAATCATGTGTTTCGCTTGGATTTGATGATAACTCGTTTGCTTCGCATGCTGTTGAAGCTAAATCAAGTGTATCACAAGTATTTGAAGCTAAACAATTTGCTTCGCATGGATTCGAAGATCAGCCTTCTACTTCGCATTGATTAGATGCTAAATCATGTGTTTCGCATGGGTTTGAAGCTAACTCGTTTGTTTCACCTGCATTTGAAGCTATATCACTTGTATTCTCAAGTATGTGATGCTAAATCATTCGTTGCGCATGGATTTGAAGCTAAGCCGTCAACTTCGCGTTGACTTGATGATAAATCATGTTTTTCGCTTGGATTTGAAGTTAACTCGTTTGTCTCGCATGCAGTTGAAGCTAAATCAAGTGTATCACAAGTATTTGAAGCTAAACCATTTGCTTCGCATGGATTGCGAAGATCAGCATTCTACTTCTCATTGATTAGATGCTAAATCATGTGTTTCGCATGGGTTTGAAGCTAACTCGTTTGTTTCGCATGCTGTTGAAGATAAATCATGTATATCACAAGTATTTGAAGCTATATCATTTGTTTCGCATTTATTCGAAGATAAGCCTTCTACTTCGCATTGATTTTAATCTAAATCATGTGTTTCGCATGGATTTGAAGCTAACTCGTTTGTTTCGCATGCAGTTGAAGCTGAATCATGTATATCACAAGTATTTGAAGCTAATCCATTTGATTCCCATGGATTTGAAGCTAAGCTTTCTACTTAGCATTGATTTGAAGATAAATCATGTTTTTCGCTTGGACTTGAAGTTAACTCGTTTGCTTCGCATGCTGTTGAAGCTAAATCATGTATATCACAAGTATTTGAAGCTATATCATATGTTTCGCATGGATTCGAAGATAACTCTTCTAATTCGCATTGATTTGAAGCTAAATCATGTGTTTCGCATGGATTTGAAGCTAACTCGTTTGTTTCGCTTGCAGTTGAAGCTGAATCATGTATATCACAAGTAATTGAAGCTAAACTATTCGTTTCGCATGGATTCGAAGATAACCCTTCTTCTTCGCATTGATTTGAAGCTAGATCATTTGCTTCGCATGGATTTGATTCTAACTCGTTTGTTTCGCATGCTGTTGGAACAAAATCATGTATATCACAAGTATTTGAAGCTATATCATTTGTTTCGCATTTATTCGAAGATAAGCCTTCTACTTCGCATTGATTTTAATCTAAATCATGTGTTTCGCATGGATTTGAAGCTAACTCGTTTGTTTCGCATGCTGTTGAAACTAAATCATGTATATCACAAGTATTTGAAGCTAAACCATTTGCTTCGCATGGATTCGAAGATCAGCCTTCTACATCGCATTGATTAGATGCTAAATCATGTGTTTCGCATGGGTTTGAAGCTAACTCGTTTGTTTCGCCTGCATTTGAAGCCATATCACTTATATTTTCAAGTATGTGAAGCTAAATCATTCGTTTTGCATGGATTTGAAGCTAAGCCATCAACTTCGCGTTGACTTGATGATAAATCATGTGTATCGCATGGATTTGAAGCTAACTCGTTTGTTTCGCATGCTGTTGAAGCTAAATCATGTATATCACAAGTATTTGAAGCTAAACCATTTGATACCCATGGATTTGGAGCTAAGTTTTCTACTTAGCATTGATTTGAAGATAAATCATGTGTTTCGCTTGGATTTGAAGATAACTCGTTTGCTTCGCATGCTGTTGAAGCTAAATCATGTATATCACAAGTATTTGAAGATAAACCATTTGTTTCTCATGGATTCGAAGATAATCCATCTATTTCGCATTGATTTGAAGCTAAATCATGTGTTTTGCATGGATTTGAAGCTAACTCGTTTGTTTCGCATGCTGTTGAAGCTAAATCATGTATATCACAATTATTTGAAGCTAAACCATTTGTATCGCATGGAATCGAAGATAACCCTTCTACTTCGCATTGATTTGATGCTAAATCATTTGTTTCGCATGGATTTGAAGCTAACTCGTTTGTTTCGCATGCTGTTGAAGCTAAATCATGTATATCACAATTATTTGAAGCTAAACCATTTGTATCGCATGGAATCGAAGATAACCCTTCTAATTCGCATTGATTTGAAGCTAAATCATGTGTTTCGCATGGATTTGAAGCTAATTCGTTTATATCGCATGCTGTTGAAGCTAAATCAAGTGTATCACAAGTATTTGGAGCTAAACAATTTGCTTCGCATGGATTCGAAGATCAGCCTTCTACTTCGCATTGATTAGATGCTAAATCATGTGTTTCGCATGGGTTTGAAGCTAACTCGTTTTTTCGCTAGCAGTTGAATCTAAATCATGTATATCACAAGTATTTGAAGCTAAACCATTTGATTCCCATGGATTTGAAGCTAAGCTTTCTACTTAGCATTGATATGAAGATAAATCATGTGTTTCGCTTGGATTTGATGATAACTCGTTTGCTTCGCATGCTGTTGAAGCTAAATCAAGTGTATCACAAGTATTTGAAGCTAAACAATTTGCTTCGCATGGATTCGAAGATCAGCCTTCTACTTCGCATTGATTAGATGCTAAATCATGTGTTTCGCATGGGTTTGAAGCTAACTCGTTTGTTTCACCTGCATTTGAAGCTATATCACTTATATTCTCAAGTATGTGAAGCTAAATCATTCGTTGCGCATGGATTTGAAGCTAAGCCGTCAACTTCGCGTTGACTTGATGATAAATCATGTTTTTAGCTTGGACTTGAAGCTAACTCGTTTGTTTCGCATGCTGTTGAAGCTAAATCATGTATGTCACAAGTATTTGAAGCTAAACCATTTGTTTCGCATGGATTCGAAGATTAGCCTTCCACATCGCATTGATTTGAAGCTAAATCATTTGTTTCGCATGGATTTGAAGTTAACTCGTTTGTCTCGCATGCAGTTGAAGCTAAATCAAGTGTATCACAAGTATTTGAAGCTAAACCATTTGCTTCGCATGGATTGCGAAGATCAGCATTCTACTTCTCATTGATTAGATGCTAAATCATGTGTTTCGCATGGGTTTGAAGCTAACTCGTTTGTTTCGCATGCTGTTGAAGCTAAATCATGTATATCACAAGTATTTGAAGCTATATCATTTGTTTCGCATTTATTCGAAGATAAGCCTTCCACTTCGCATTGATTTTAATCTAAATCATGTGTTTCGCATGGATTTGAAGCTAACTCGTTTGTTTCGCATGCAGTTGAAGCTGAATCATGTATATCACAAGTATTTGAAGCTAAACCATTTGATTCCCATGGATTTGAAGCTAAGCTTTCTACTTAGCATTGATTTGAAGCTAAATCATGTGTTTCGCAGGGATTTCATGCTAACTCGTTTGTTTCGCATGCTGTTGAAACTAAATCATGTATATCACAAGTATTTGAAGCTAAACCATTTGCTTCGCATGGATTCGAAGATCAGCCTTCTACATCGCATTGATTAGATGCTAAATCATGTGTTTCGCATGGGTTTGAAGCTAACTCGTTTGTTTCGCCTGCATTTGAAGCCATATCACTTATATTTTCAAGTATGTGAAGCTAAATCATTCGTTTTGCATGGATTTGAAGCTAAGCCATCAACTTCGCGTTGACTTGATGATAAATCATGTGTTTCGCATGGATTTGAAGCTAACTCGTTTGTTTCGCATGCTGTTGAAGCTAAATCATGTATATCACAAGTATTTGAAGCTATATCATATGTTTCGCACGGATTCGAAGATAACCCTTCTAATTCGCATTGATTTGAAGCTAAATCATGTGTTTCGCATGGATTTGAAGCTAACTCGTTTGTTTCGCATGCTGTTGGAACTAAATCATGTATATCACAAGTATTTGAAGCTATATCATTTGTTTCGCATTTAATCGAAAATAAGCCTTCTACTTCGCATTGATTTTAATCTAAATCATATGTACCGCATGGATTTGAAGCTAACTCGTTTGCTTCGCATGCAGTTGAAGCTAAATCATGTATATCACAAGTATTTGAAGCTAAACCATTTGATACCCATGGATTTGGAGCTAAGTTTTCTACTTAGCATTGATTTGAAGATAAATCATGTGTTTCGCTTGGATTTGAAGATAACTCGTTTGCTTCGCATGCTGTTGAAGCTAAATCATGTATATCACAAGTATTTGTAGTTAAACCATTTGTTTCTCATGGATTCGAAGATAATCCATCTATTTCGCATTGATTTGAAGCTAAATCATGTGTTTCGCATGGATTTGAAGCTAACTCGTTTGTTTCGCATGCTGTTGAAGCTAAATCATGTATATCACAATTATTTGAAGCTAAACCATTTGTATCGCATGGAATCGAAGATAACCCTTCTAATTCGCATTGATTTGAAGCTAAATCATGTGTTTCGCATGGATTTGAAGCTAACTCGTTTATTTCGCATGCTGTTGAAGCTAAATCAAGTGTATCACAAGTATTTGGAGCTAAACAATTTGCTTCGCATGGATTCGAAGATCAGCCTTCTACTTCGCATTGATTAGATGCTAAATCATGTGTTTCGCATGGGTTTGAAGCTAACTCGTTTTTTCGCTAGCAGTTGAATCTAAATCATGTATATCACAAGTATTTGAAGCTAAACCATTTGATTCCCATGGATTTGAAGCTAAGCTTTCTACTTAGCATTGATATGAAGATAAATCATGTGTTTCGCTTGGATTTGATGATAACTCGTTTGCTTCGCATGCTGTTGAAGCTAAATCAAGTGTATCACAAGTATTTGAAGCTAAACAATTTGCTTCGCATGATTCGAAGATCAGCCTTCTACTTCGCATTGATTAGATGCTAAATCATGTGTTTCGCATGGGTTTGAAGCTAACTCGTTTGTGTCACCTGCATTGAAGCTATATCACTTATATTCTCAAGTATGTGAAGCTAAATCATTCGTTGCGCATGGATTTGAAGCTAAGCCGTCAACTTCGCGTTGACTTGATGATAAATCATGTTTTTAGCTTGGACTTGAAGCTAACTCGTTTGTTTCGCATGCTGTTGAAGCTAAATCATGTATGTCACAAGTATTTGAAGCTAAACCATTTGTTTCGCATGGATTCGAAGATTAGCCTTCCACATCGCATTGATTTGAAGCTAAATCATTTGTTTCGCATGGATTTGAAGTTAACTCGTTTGTCTCGCATGCAGTTGAAGCTAAATCAAGTGTATCACAAATATTTGAAGCTAAACCATTTGCTTCGCATGGATTGCGAAGATCAGCATTCTACTTCTCATTGATTAGATGCTAAATCATGTGTTTCGCATGGGTTTGAAGCTAACTCGTTTGTTTCGCATGCTGTTGAAGCTAAATCATGTATATCACAAGTATTTGAAGCTATATCATTTGTTTCGCATTTATTCGAAGATAAGCCTTCCACTTCGCATTGATTTTAATCTAAATCATGTGTTTCGCATGGATTTGAAGCTAACTCGTTTGTTTCGCATGCTGTTGAAACTAAATCATGTATATCACAAGTATTTGAAGCTAAACCATTTGCTTCGCATGGATTCGAAGATCAGCCTTCTACATCGCATTGATTAGATGCTAAATCATGTGTTTCGCATGGGTTTGAAGCTAACTCGTTTGTTTCGCCTGCATTTGAAGCCATATCACTTATATTTTCAAGTATGTGAAGCTAAATCATTCGTTTTGCATGGATTTGAAGCTAAGCCATCAACTTCGCGTTGACTTGATGATAAATCATGTGTATCGCATGGATTTGAAGCTAACTCGTTTGTTTCGCATGCTGTTGAAGCTAAATCATGTATATCACAAGTATTTGAAGCTATATCATATGTTTCGCACGGATTCGAAGATAACCCTTCTAATTCGCATTGATTTGAAGCTAAATCATGTGTTTCGCATGGATTTGAAGCTAACTCGTTTGTTTCGCATGCTGTTGGAACTAAATCATGTATATCACAAGTATTTGAAGCTATATCATTTGTTTCGCATTTAATCGAAAATAAGCCTTCTACTTCGCATTGATTTTAATCTAAATCATGTGTACCGCATGGATTTGAAGCTAACTCGTTTGCTTCGCATGCAGTTGAAGCTAAATCATGTATATCACAAGTATTTGAAGCTAAACCATTTGATACCCATGGATTTGGAGCTAAGCTTTCTACTTAGCATTGATTTGAAGATAAATCATGTGTTTCGCTTGGATTTGAAGATAACTCGTTTGCTTCGCATGCTGTTGAAGCTAAATCATGTATATCACAAGTATTTGAAGTTAAACCATTTGTTTCTCATGGATTCGAAGATAATCCATCTATTTCGCATTGATTTGAAGCTAAATCATGTGTTTTGCATGGATTTGAATCTAACTCGTTTGTTTCGCATGCTGTTGAAACTAAATCATTTATATCACAAGTATTTGAAGCTAAACCATTTGCTTCGCATGGATTCGAAGGTCAGCCTTCTACTTCGCATTGATTTGATGCTAAATCATTTGTTTCGCATGGATTTGAAGCTAACTCGTTTGTTTCGCATGCTGTTGAAGCTAAATCATGTATATCACAATTATTTGAAGCTAAACCATTTGTATCGCATGGAATCGAAGATAACCCTTCTAATTCGCATTGATTTGAAGCTAAATCATGTGTTTCGCATGGATTTGAAGCTAACTCGTTTATTTCGCATGCTGTTGAAGCTAAATCAAGTGTATCACAAGTATTTGGAGCTAAACAATTTGCTTCGCATGGATTCGAAGATCAGCCTTCTACTTCGTATTGATTAGATGCTAAATCATGTGTTTCGCATGGGTTTGAAGCTAACTCGTTTGTTTCACCTGCATTTGAAGCTATATCACTTATATTCTCAAGTATGTGAAGCTAAATCATTCGTTGCGCATGGATTTGAAGCTAAGCCGTCAACTTCGCGTTGACTTGATGATAAATCATGTTTTTAGCTTGGACTTGAAGCTAACTCGTTTGTTTCGCATGCTGTTGAAGCTAAATCATGTATGTCACAAGTATTTGAAGCTAAACCATTTGTTTCGCATGGATTCGAAGATTAGCCTTCCACATCGCATTGATTTGAAGCTAAATCATTTGTTTCGCATGGATTTGAAGTTAACTCGTTTGTCTCGCATGCAGTTGAAGCTAAATCAAGTGTATCACAAGTATTTGAAGCTAAACCATTTGCTTCGCATGGATTGCGAAGATCAGCATTCTACTTCTCATTGATTAGATGCTAAATCATGTGTTTCGCATGGGTTTGAAGCTAACTCGTTTGTTTCGCATGCTGTTGAAGCTAAATCATGTATATCACAAGTATTTGAAGCTATATCATTTGTTTCGCATTTATTCGAAGATAAGCCTTCTACTTCGCATTGATTTTAATCTAAATCATGTGTTTCGCATGGATTTGAAGCTAACTCGTTTGTTTCGCATGCAGTTGAAGCTGAATCATGTATATCACAAGTATTTGAAGCTAAACCATTTGATTCCCATGGATTTGAAGCTAAGCTTTCTACTTAGCATTGATTTGAAGCTAAATCATGTGTTTCGCAGGGATTTCATGCTAACTCGTTTGTTTCGCATGCTGTTGAAACTAAATCATGTATATCACAAGTATTTGAAGCTAAACCATTTGCTTCGCATGGATTCGAAGATCAGCCTTCTACATCGCATTGATTAGATGCTAAATCATGTGTTTCGCATGGGTTTGAAGCTAACTCGTTTGTTTCGCCTGCATTTGAAGCCATATCACTTATATTTTCAAGTATGTGAAGCTAAATCATTCGTTTTGCATGGATTTGAAGCTAAGCCATCAACTTCGCGTTGACTTGATGATAAATCATGTGTTTCGCATGGATTTGAAGCTAACTCGTTTGTTTCCTAGGCAGTTGAAGCTGAATCATGTATATCAAAAGTATTTGAAGCTAAACTATTCTTTTCGCATGGATTCGAAGATAAGCCTTGCACTTCGCATTGATTTGAAGCTAAATCATGTGTTCCGCATGGATTTGAAGCTGACTCGTTTGTTTCGCATGCAGTTGAAGCTGAATCATGTATATCACAAGTATTTGCGGCTAAACCATTTGTTTCGCATGGATTCGAAGGTAACCCTTCTACTTCGCATTGATTTTAATCTAAATCATGTGTTTCGCATGGATTTGAAGCTAACTCGTTTGTTTCGCATGCTGTTGAAGCTAAATCATGTATATCACAAGTATTTGAAGCTAAACCATTTGTTTCGCATGGATTCGAAGATAGGCCTCCTACTTCGCATTGATTTGAAGCTAAATCATGTGTTCGCATGGATTTGAAGCTTACTCGTTTGCTTCGCATGCTGTTGAAGCTAAATCAAGTGTATCACAAGTATTTGAAGCTAAACCATTTGTTTCGCATGGATTCGAAGATCAGCCTCCTACTTCGCATTGATTAGATGCTAAATCATGTGTTTCGCATGGATTTGAAGCTAACTCGTTTGTTTCGCATGCTGTTGAAACTAAATCATGTATATCACAAGTATTTGAAGCGATATCATTTGTTTCGCATAGATTCGAAGATTAGCCTTCTACTTCGCATTGATTAGATGCTAAATCATGTGTTTAGCATGGGTTTGAAGCTAACTCGTTTGTTTCGCCTGCATTTGAAGCTATACCACTTATATTCACAAGTATGTGAAGCTAAATCATTCGTTTCGCATGGATTTGAAGCAAAGCCATCAACTTCGCGTTGACTTGATACTAAATCATGTTTTTCGTTTGGACTTGAAGCTAACTCGTTTGTTTCGCATGTTGTTGAAGATAAATCATGTATATCACAAGTATTTGAAGCTATATCATATGTTTCGCATGGATTCGAAGATAACCCTTCTAATTCGCATTGATTTGTAGCTAAATCTTGTGTTTCGCATGGATTTGAAGCTGACTCGTTTGTTTCGCATGCAGTTGAAGCTGAATCATGTATATCACAAGTATTTGCGGATAAACCATTTGTTTCGCATGGATTCGAAGGTAACCCTTCTACTTCGCATTGATTTTAATCTAAATCATGTGTTTCGCATGGATTTGAAGCTAACTCGTTTGTTTCGCATAGTGTTGAAGCTAAATCATGTATATCACAAGTATTTGAGGCTAAACCATTTGTTTCGCACGGATTCGAAGATAAGCCTCCTACTTCGCATTGATTTGAAGCTAAATCATGTGTTCGCATGGACTTGAAGCTACCTCGTTTGTTTCGCATTCTGTTGAACCTAAATCAAATGTATCACAAGTATTTGAAGCCAAACCATTTGCTTCGCATGGATTCGAAGATCAGCCTTCTACTTCGCATTTATTAGATGGTAAATCATGCGTTTCGCATGGATTTGAAGCTAACTCGTTTGTTTCGCATGCTGTTGAAGCTAAGTCATGTATATCACAAGTATTTGCGGGTAAACCATTTGTTTCGCATGGATTCGAAGGTAACCCTTCTACTTCGCATTGATTTGTAGCTAAATCATGTGTTTCGCATGGATTTGAATCTAACTCGTTTGTTTCGCATGCTGTTGAAACTAAATCATGTATATCACAAGTATTTGAAGCTATATCATTTGTTTCGCATTTATTCGAAGATAAGCCTTCTACTTCGCATTGATTTTAATCTAAATCATGTGTTTCGCATGGATTTGAAGCTAACTCGTTTGTTTCGCATGCTGTTGAAGCTAAATCATGTATATCACAAGTATTTGAAGCTAAACCATTTGTATCGCAAGGAATCGAAGATATGCCTCCTACTTCGCATTGATTTAAAGCTAAATCATGTGTTTCGCATGGATTTGAAGCTAACTCGTTTGTTTCGCATGCTGTTGAAGCTAAATCATGTATATCACAAGTATTTGAAGCTATATCATATGTTTCGCACGGATTCGAAGATAACCCTTCTAATTCGCATTGATTTGAAGCTAAATCATGTGTTTCGCATGGATTTGAAGCTAACTCGTTTGTTTCGCATGCTGTTGGAACTAAATCATGTATATCACAAGTATTTGAAGCTATATCATTTGTTTCGCATTTAATCGAACATAAGCCTTCTACTTCGCATTGATTTTAATCTAAATCATGTGTATCGCATGGATTTGAAGCTAACTCGTTTGCTTCGCATGCAGTTGAAGCTAAATCATGTATATCACAAGTATTTGAAGCTAAACCATTTGATACCCATGGATTTGGAGCTAAGTTTTCTACTTAGCATTGATTTGAAGATAAATCATGTGTTTCGCTTGGATTTGAAGATAACTCGTTTGCTTCGCATGCTGTTGAAGCTAAATCATGTATATCACAAGTATTTGAAGTTAAACCATTTGTTTCGCATTTATTCGAAGATAAGCCTTCCACTTCGCATTGATTTTAATCTAAATCATGTGTTTCGCATGGATTTGAAGCTAACTCGTTTGTTTCGCATGCAGTTGAAGCTGAATCATGTATATCACAAGTATTTGAAGCTAAACCATTTGATTCCCATGGATTTGAAGCTAAGCTTTCTACTTAGCATTGATTTGAAGCTAAATCATGTGTTTCGCAGGGATTTCATGCTAACTCGTTTGTTTCGCATGCTGTTGAAACTAAATCATGTATATCACAAGTATTTGAAGCTAAACCATTTGCTTCGCATGGATTCGAAGATCAGCCTTCTACATCGCATTGATTAGATGCTAAATCATGTGTTTCGCATGGGTTTGAAGCTAACTCGTTTGTTTCGCCTGCATTTGAAGCCATATCACTTATATTTTCAAGTATGTGAAGCTAAATCATTCGTTTTGCATGGATTTGAAGCTAAGCCATCAACTTCGCGTTGACTTGATGATAAATCATGTGTTTCGCATGGATTTGAAGCTAACTCGTTTGTTTCGCATGCTGTTGAAGCTAAATCATGTATATCACAAGTATTTGAAGCTATATCATATGTTTCGCACGGATTCGAAGATAACCCTTCTAATTCGCATTGATTTGAAGCTAAATCATGTGTTTCGCATGGATTTGAAGCTAACTCGTTTGTTTCGCATGCTGTTGGAACTAACTCATGTATATCACAAGTATTTGAAGCTATATCATTTGTTTCGCATTTAATCGAAAATAAGCCTTCTACTTCGCATTGATTTTAATCTAAATCATGTGTACCGCATGGATTTGAAGCTAACTCGTTTGCTTCGCATGCAGTTGAAGCTAAATCATGTATATCACAAGTATTTGAAGCTAAACCATTTGATACCCATGGATTTGGAGCTAAGTTTTCTACTTAGCATTGATTTGAAGATAAATCATGTGTTTCGCTTGGATTTGAAGATAACTCGTTTGCTTCGCATGCTGTTGAAGCTAAATCATGTATATCACAAGTATTTGTAGTTAAACCATTTGTTTCTCATGGATTCGAAGATAATCCATCTATTTCGCATTGATTTGAAGCTAAATCATGTGTTTCGCATGGATTTGAAGCTAACTCGTTTGTTTCGCATGCTGTTGAAGCTAAATCATGTATATCACAATTATTTGAAGCTAAACCATTTGTATCGCATGGAATCGAAGATAACCCTTCTAATTCGCATTGATTTGAAGCTAAATCATGTGTTTCGCATGGATTTGAAGCTAACTCGTTTATTTCGCATGCTGTTGAAGCTAAATCAAGTGTATCACAAGTATTTGGAGCTAAACAATTTGCTTCGCATGGATTCGAAGATCAGCCTTCTACTTCGCATTGATTAGATGCTAAATCATGTGTTTCGCATGGGTTTGAAGCTAACTCGTTTTTTCGCTAGCAGTTGAATCTAAATCATGTATATCACAAGTATTTGAAGCTAAACCATTTGATTCCCATGGATTTGAAGCTAAGCTTTCTACTTAGCATTGATATGAAGATAAATCATGTGTTTCGCTTGGATTTGATGATAACTCGTTTGCTTCGCATGCTGTTGAAGCTAAATCAAGTGTATCACAAGTATTTGAAGCTAAACAATTTGCTTCGCATGGATTCGAAGATCAGCCTTCTACTTCGCATTGATTAGATGCTAAATCATGTGTTTCGCATGGGTTTGAAGCTAACTCGTTTGTTTCACCTGCATTTGAAGCTATATCACTTATATTCTCAAGTATGTGAAGCTAAATCATTCGTTGCGCATGGATTTGAAGCTAAGCCGTCAACTTCGCGTTGACTTGATGATAAATCATGTTTTTAGCTTGGACTTGAAGCTAACTCGTTTGTTTCGCATGCTGTTGAAGCTAAATCATGTATGTCACAAGTATTTGAAGCTAAACCATTTGTTTCGCATGGATTCGAAGATTAGCCTTCCACATCGCATTGATTTGAAGCTAAATCATTTGTTTCGCATGGATTTGAAGTTAACTCGTTTGTCTCGCATGCAGTTGAAGCTAAATCAAGTGTATCACAAATATTTGAAGCTAAACCATTTGCTTCGCATGGATTGCGAAGATCAGCATTCTACTTCTCATTGATTAGATGCTAAATCATGTGTTTCGCATGGGTTTGAAGCTAACTCGTTTGTTTCGCATGCTGTTGAAGCTAAATCATGTATATCACAAGTATTTGAAGCTATATCATTTGTTTCGCATTTATTCGAAGATAAGCCTTCCACTTCGCATTGATTTTAATCTAAATCATGTGTTTCGCATGGATTTGAAGCTAACTCGTTTGTTTCGCATGCTGTTGAAACTAAATCATGTATATCACAAGTATTTGAAGCTAAACCATTTGCTTCGCATGGATTCGAAGATCAGCCTTCTACATCGCATTGATTAGATGCTAAATCATGTGTTTCGCATGGGTTTGAAGCTAACTCGTTTGTTTCGCCTGCATTTGAAGCCATATCACTTATATTTTCAAGTATGTGAAGCTAAATCATTCGTTTTGCATGGATTTGAAGCTAAGCCATCAACTTCGCGTTGACTTGATGATAAATCATGTGTATCGCATGGATTTGAAGCTAACTCGTTTGTTTCGCATGCTGTTGAAGCTAAATCATGTATATCACAAGTATTTGAAGCTATATCATATGTTTCGCACGGATTCGAAGATAACCCTTCTAATTCGCATTGATTTGAAGCTAAATCATGTGTTTCGCATGGATTTGAAGCTAACTCGTTTGTTTCGCATGCTGTTGGAACTAAATCATGTATATCACAAGTATTTGAAGCTATATCATTTGTTTCGCATTTAATCGAAAATAAGCCTTCTACTTCGCATTGATTTTAATCTAAATCATGTGTACCGCATGGATTTGAAGCTAACTCGTTTGCTTCGCATGCAGTTGAAGCTAAATCATGTATATCACAAGTATTTGAAGCTAAACCATTTGATACCCATGGATTTGGAGCTAAGCTTTCTACTTAGCATTGATTTGAAGATAAATCATGTGTTTCGCTTGGATTTGAAGATAACTCGTTTGCTTCGCATGCTGTTGAAGCTAAATCATGTATATCACAAGTATTTGAAGTTAAACCATTTGTTTCTCATGGATTCGAAGATAATCCATCTATTTCGCATTGATTTGAAGCTAAATCATGTGTTTTGCATGGATTTGAATCTAACTCGTTTGTTTCGCATGCTGTTGAAACTAAATCATTTATATCACAAGTATTTGAAGCTAAACCATTTGCTTCGCATGGATTCGAAGGTCAGCCTTCTACTTCGCATTGATTTGATGCTAAATCATTTGTTTCGCATGGATTTGAAGCTAACTCGTTTGTTTCGCATGCTGTTGAAGCTAAATCATGTATATCACAATTATTTGAAGCTAAACCATTTGTATCGCATGGAATCGAAGATAACCCTTCTAATTCGCATTGATTTGAAGCTAAATCATGTGTTTCGCATGGATTTGAAGCTAACTCGTTTATTTCGCATGCTGTTGAAGCTAAATCAAGTGTATCACAAGTATTTGGAGCTAAACAATTTGCTTCGCATGGATTCGAAGATCAGCCTTCTACTTCGTATTGATTAGATGCTAAATCATGTGTTTCGCATGGGTTTGAAGCTAACTCGTTTGTTTCACCTGCATTTGAAGCTATATCACTTATATTCTCAAGTATGTGAAGCTAAATCATTCGTTGCGCATGGATTTGAAGCTAAGCCGTCAACTTCGCGTTGACTTGATGATAAATCATGTTTTTAGCTTGGACTTGAAGCTAACTCGTTTGTTTCGCATGCTGTTGAAGCTAAATCATGTATGTCACAAGTATTTGAAGCTAAACCATTTGTTTCGCATGGATTCGAAGATTAGCCTTCCACATCGCATTGATTTGAAGCTAAATCATTTGTTTCGCATGGATTTGAAGTTAACTCGTTTGTCTCGCATGCAGTTGAAGCTAAATCAAGTGTATCACAAGTATTTGAAGCTAAACCATTTGCTTCGCATGGATTGCGAAGATCAGCATTCTACTTCTCATTGATTAGATGCTAAATCATGTGTTTCGCATGGGTTTGAAGCTAACTCGTTTGTTTCGCATGCTGTTGAAGCTAAATCATGTATATCACAAGTATTTGAAGCTATATCATTTGTTTCGCATTTATTCGAAGATAAGCCTTCTACTTCGCATTGATTTTAATCTAAATCATGTGTTTCGCATGGATTTGAAGCTAACTCGTTTGTTTCGCATGCAGTTGAAGCTGAATCATGTATATCACAAGTATTTGAAGCTAAACCATTTGATTCCCATGGATTTGAAGCTAAGCTTTCTACTTAGCATTGATTTGAAGCTAAATCATGTGTTTCGCAGGGATTTCATGCTAACTCGTTTGTTTCGCATGCTGTTGAAACTAAATCATGTATATCACAAGTATTTGAAGCTAAACCATTTGCTTCGCATGGATTCGAAGATCAGCCTTCTACATCGCATTGATTAGATGCTAAATCATGTGTTTCGCATGGGTTTGAAGCTAACTCGTTTGTTTCGCCTGCATTTGAAGCCATATCACTTATATTTTCAAGTATGTGAAGCTAAATCATTCGTTTTGCATGGATTTGAAGCTAAGCCATCAACTTCGCGTTGACTTGATGATAAATCATGTGTTTCGCATGGATTTGAAGCTAACTCGTTTGTTTCCTAGGCAGTTGAAGCTGAATCATGTATATCAAAAGTATTTGAAGCTAAACTATTCTTTTCGCATGGATTCGAAGATAAGCCTTGCACTTCGCATTGATTTGAAGCTAAATCATGTGTTCCGCATGGATTTGAAGCTGACTCGTTTGTTTCGCATGCAGTTGAAGCTGAATCATGTATATCACAAGTATTTGCGGCTAAACCATTTGTTTCGCATGGATTCGAAGGTAACCCTTCTACTTCGCATTGATTTTAATCTAAATCATGTGTTTCGCATGGATTTGAAGCTAACTCGTTTGTTTCGCATGCTGTTGAAGCTAAATCATGTATATCACAAGTATTTGAAGCTAAACCATTTGTTTCGCATGGATTCGAAGATAGGCCTCCTACTTCGCATTGATTTGAAGCTAAATCATGTGTTCGCATGGATTTGAAGCTTACTCGTTTGCTTCGCATGCTGTTGAAGCTAAATCAAGTGTATCACAAGTATTTGAAGCTAAACCATTTGTTTCGCATGGATTCGAAGATCAGCCTCCTACTTCGCATTGATTAGATGCTAAATCATGTGTTTCGCATGGATTTGAAGCTAACTCGTTTGTTTCGCATGCTGTTGAAACTAAATCATGTATATCACAAGTATTTGAAGCGATATCATTTGTTTCGCATAGATTCGAAGATTAGCCTTCTACTTCGCATTGATTAGATGCTAAATCATGTGTTTAGCATGGGTTTGAAGCTAACTCGTTTGTTTCGCCTGCATTTGAAGCTATACCACTTATATTCACAAGTATGTGAAGCTAAATCATTCGTTTCGCATGGATTTGAAGCAAAGCCATCAACTTCGCGTTGACTTGATACTAAATCATGTTTTTCGTTTGGACTTGAAGCTAACTCGTTTGTTTCGCATGTTGTTGAAGATAAATCATGTATATCACAAGTATTTGAAGCTATATCATATGTTTCGCATGGATTCGAAGATAACCCTTCTAATTCGCATTGATTTGTAGCTAAATCTTGTGTTTCGCATGGATTTGAAGCTGACTCGTTTGTTTCGCATGCAGTTGAAGCTGAATCATGTATATCACAAGTATTTGCGGATAAACCATTTGTTTCGCATGGATTCGAAGGTAACCCTTCTACTTCGCATTGATTTTAATCTAAATCATGTGTTTCGCATGGATTTGAAGCTAACTCGTTTGTTTCGCATAGTGTTGAAGCTAAATCATGTATATCACAAGTATTTGAGGCTAAACCATTTGTTTCGCACGGATTCGAAGATAAGCCTCCTACTTCGCATTGATTTGAAGCTAAATCATGTGTTCGCATGGACTTGAAGCTACCTCGTTTGTTTCGCATTCTGTTGAACCTAAATCAAATGTATCACAAGTATTTGAAGCCAAACCATTTGCTTCGCATGGATTCGAAGATCAGCCTTCTACTTCGCATTTATTAGATGGTAAATCATGCGTTTCGCATGGATTTGAAGCTAACTCGTTTGTTTCGCATGCTGTTGAAGCTAAGTCATGTATATCACAAGTATTTGCGGGTAAACCATTTGTTTCGCATGGATTCGAAGGTAACCCTTCTACTTCGCATTGATTTGTAGCTAAATCATGTGTTTCGCATGGATTTGAATCTAACTCGTTTGTTTCGCATGCTGTTGAAACTAAATCATGTATATCACAAGTATTTGAAGCTATATCATTTGTTTCGCATTTATTCGAAGATAAGCCTTCTACTTCGCATTGATTTTAATCTAAATCATGTGTTTCGCATGGATTTGAAGCTAACTCGTTTGTTTCGCATGCTGTTGAAGCTAAATCATGTATATCACAAGTATTTGAAGCTAAACCATTTGTATCGCAAGGAATCGAAGATATGCCTCCTACTTCGCATTGATTTAAAGCTAAATCATGTGTTTCGCATGGATTTGAAGCTAACTCGTTTGTTTCGCATGCTGTTGAAGCTAAATCATGTATATCACAAGTATTTGAAGCTATATCATATGTTTCGCACGGATTCGAAGATAACCCTTCTAATTCGCATTGATTTGAAGCTAAATCATGTGTTTCGCATGGATTTGAAGCTAACTCGTTTGTTTCGCATGCTGTTGGAACTAAATCATGTATATCACAAGTATTTGAAGCTATATCATTTGTTTCGCATTTAATCGAACATAAGCCTTCTACTTCGCATTGATTTTAATCTAAATCATGTGTATCGCATGGATTTGAAGCTAACTCGTTTGCTTCGCATGCAGTTGAAGCTAAATCATGTATATCACAAGTATTTGAAGCTAAACCATTTGATACCCATGGATTTGGAGCTAAGTTTTCTACTTAGCATTGATTTGAAGATAAATCATGTGTTTCGCTTGGATTTGAAGATAACTCGTTTGCTTCGCATGCTGTTGAAGCTAAATCATGTATATCACAAGTATTTGAAGTTAAACCATTTGTTTCTCATGGATTCGAAGATAATCCATCTATTTCGCATTGATTTGAAGCTAAATCATGTGTTTTGCATGGATTTGAATCTAACTCGTTTGTTTCGCATGCTGTTGAAACTAAATCATTTATATCACAAGTATTTGAAGCTAAACCATTTGCTCCGCATGGATTCGAAGGTCAGCCTTCTACTTCGCATTGATTTGACGCTAAATCATTTGTTTCGCATGGATTTGAAGCTAACTCGTTTGTTTCGCATGCTGTTGAAGCTAAATCATGTATATCACAATTATTTGAAGCTAAACCATTTGTATCGCATGGAATCGAAGATAACCCTTCTAAATCGCATTGATTTGAAGCTAAATCATGTGTTTCGCATGGATTTGAAGCTAACTCGTTTATTTCGCATGCTGTTGAAGCTAAATCAAGTGTATCACAAGTATTTGGAGCTAAACAATTTGCTTCGCATGGATTCGAAGATCAGCCTTCTACTTCGCATTGATTAGATGCTAAATCATGTGTTTAGCATGGGTTTGAAGCTAACTCGTTTGTTTCGCCTGCATATGAAGCTATATCACTTATATTCACAAGTATGTGAAGCTAAATCATTCGTTTCGCATGGATTTGAAGCAAAGCCATCAACTTCGCGTTGACTTGATACTAAATCATGTTTTTCGTTTGAACTTGAAGCTAACTCGTTTGTTTCGCATGTTGTTGAAGATAAATCATGTATATCACAAGTATTTGAAGCTATATCATATGTTTCGCATGGATTCGAAGATAACCCTTCTAATTCGCATTGATTTGAAGCTAAATCTTGTGTTTCGCATGGATTTGAAGCTGACTCGTTTGTTTCGCATGCAGTTGAAGCTGAATCATGTATATCACAAGTATTTGCGGATAAACCATTTGTTTCGCATGGATTCGAAGGTAACCCTTCTACTTCGCATTGATTTTAATCTAAATCATGTGTTTCGCATGGATTTGAAGCTAACTCGTTTGTTTCGCATGCTGTTGAAACTAAATCATGTATATCACAAGTATTTGAAGCTAAACCATTTGTTTCGCATGGATTCGAAGATAAGCCTCCTACTTCGCATTGATTTGAAGCTAAATCATGTGTTCGCATGGATTTGAAGCTTACTCGTTTGCTTCGCATGCTGTTGAAGCTAAATCAAGTGTATCACAAGTATTTGAAGCTAAACCATTTGCTTCGCATGGATTCGAAGATCAGCCTTCTACTTCGCATTGATTAGATACTAAATCATGAGTTTCGCATGTTTTGAAGCTAACTCGTTTGTTTCGCAGGCAGTTGAAGCTGAATCATGTATATCAAAAGTATTTGAAGCTAAACTATTCGTTTCGCATGGATTCGAAGATAAGCCGTCAACTTCGCATTGACTTGATGCTAATTCATGTGTTTCGCATGGATTTGAAGCTAACTCGTTTGTTTCGCAGGCAGTTGAAGCTGAATCATATATATCACAAGTATTTGCGGCTAAACCATTTGTTTCGCATTTACTCGAAGATAAGCCTTCTACTTCGCAGTGATTTTAATCTAAATCATGTGTTTCGCATGGATTTGAAGCTAGCTCGTTTGTTTCGCATGCTGTTGAAGCTAAATCATGTATATCACAAGTATTTGAAGCTAAACCATTTGTTTCGCATGGATTCGAAGATAAGCCTCCTACTTCGTATTGATTTGTAGCTAAATCATGTGTTTCGCATGGATTTGAATCTAACTCGTTTGTTTCGCATGCTGTTGAAACTAAATCATGTATATCACAAGTATTTGAAGCTATATCATTTGTTTCGCATTTACTCGAAGATAAGCCTTCTACTTCGCATTGATTTTAATCTAAATCATGTGTTTCGCATGGATTTGAAGCTAACTCGTTTGTTTCGCATGCTGTTGAAGCTAAATCATGTATATCACAAGTATTTGAAGCTATATCATTTGTTTCGCATGGATTCGAAGATTAGCCTTCTACTTCGCATTGATGAGATTCTAAATCATGTGTTTAGCATGGGTTTGAATCTAACTCGTTTGTTTCGCCTGCATTTGAAGCTATATCACTTATATTCACAAGTATGTGAAGCTAAATCATTCGTTTCGCATTTATTTGAAGCAAAGCCATTAACTTCGCGTTGACTTGATACTAAATCAAGTTTTTCGTTTGGATTTGAAGCTAACTCGTTTGTTTAGCATGTTGTTGAAGCTAAATCATGTATATCACAAGTATTTGAAGCTATATCATATGTTTCGCATGGATGCGAAGATAACCCTTCTAATTCGCATTGATTTGAAGCTAAATCATGTGTTTCGCATGGATTTGAAGCTAACTCGTTTGTTTCGCATGCTGTTGAAGCTAAGTCATATATATCACAAGTATTTGAAGCTAAACCATTTGTTTCGCATGGATTCGAAGATAAGCCTCCTACCTCGCATTGATTTGAAGCTAAATCATGTGTTCGCATGGACTTGAAGCTACCTCGTTTGTTTCGCATTCTGTTGAAGCTAAATCAAATGTATCACAAGTATTTGAAGCCAAACCATTTGCTTCGCATGGATTCGAAGATCAGACTTCTACTTCGCATTTATTAGATGGTAAATCATGCGTTTCGCATGGATTTGAAGCTAACTCGTTTGTTTCGCATGCTGTTGAAGCTAAGTCATGTATATCACAAGTATTTGCGGGTAAACCATTTGTTTCGCATGGATTCGAAGGTAACCCTTCTACTTCGCATTGATTTGTAGCTAAATCATGTGTTTCGCATGGATTTGAATCTAACTCGTTTGTTTCGCATGCTGTTGAAACTAAATCATGTATATCACAAGTATTTGAAGCTATATCATTTGTTTCGCATTTACTCGAAGATAAGCCTTCTACTTCGCATTGATTTTAATCTAAATCATGTGTTTCGCATGGATTTGAAGCTAACTCGTTTGTTTCGCATGCTGTTGAAGCTAAATCATGTATATCACAAGTATTTGAAGCTAAACCATTTGTATCGCAAGGAATCGAAGATATGCCTCCTACTTCGCATTGATTTAAAGCTAAATCATGTGTTTCGCATGGATTTGAAGCTAACTCGTTTGTTTCGCATGCTGTTGAAGCTAAATCATGTATATCACAAGTATTTGAAGCTAAACCATTTGCTTCGCATGGATTCGAAGGTAGGCCTTCTACTTCGCATTGATTTGATGCTAAATCATTTGTTTCGCATGGATTTGAAGCTAACTCGTTTGTTTCGCATGCTGTTGAAGCTAAATCATGTATATCACAATTATTTGAAGCTAAACCATTTGTATCGCATGGAATCGAAGATAACCCTTCTAATTCGCATTGATTTGAAGCTAAATCATGTGTTTCGCATGGATTTGAAGCTAACTCGTTTATTTCGCATGCTGTTGAAGCTAAATCAAGTGTATCACAAGTATTTGGAGCTAAACAATTTGCTTCGCATGGATTCGAAGATCAGCCTTCTACTTCGCATTGATTAGATGCTAAATCATGTGTTTCGCATGGGTTTGAAGCTAACTCGTTTGTTTCGCATGCTGTTGAAGCTAAATCATGTATATCACAAGTATTTGAAGCTATATCATTTGTTTCGCATTTATTCGAAGATAAGCCTTCTACTTCGCATTGATTTTAATCTAAATCATGTGTTTCGCATGGATTTGAAGCTAACTCGTTTGTTTCGCATGCAGTTGAAGCTGAATCATGTATATCACAAGTATTTGAAGCTAAACCATTTGATTCCCATGGATTTGAAGCTAAGCTTTCTACTTAGCATTGATTTGAAGCTAAATCATGTGTTTCGCAGGGATTTCATGCTAACTCGTTTGTTTCGCATGCTGTTGAAACTAAATCATGTATATCACAAGTATTTGAAGCTAAACCATTTGCTTCGCATGGATTCGAAGATCAGCCTTCTACATCGCATTGATTAGATGCTAAATCATGTGTTTCGCATGGGTTTGAAGCTAACTCGTTTGTTTCGCCTGCATTTGAAGCCATATCACTTATATTTTCAAGTATGTGAAGCTAAATCATTCGTTTTGCATGGATTTGAAGCTAAGCCATCAACTTCGCGTTGACTTGATGATAAATCATGTGTTTCGCATGGATTTGAAGCTAACTCGTTTGTTTCCTAGGCAGTTGAAGCTGAATCATGTATATCAAAAGTATTTGAAGCTAAACTATTCTTTTCGCATGGATTCGAAGATAAGCCTTGCACTTCGCATTGATTTGAAGCTAAATCATGTGTTCCGCATGGATTTGAAGCTGACTCGTTTGTTTCGCATGCAGTTGAAGCTGAATCATGTATATCACAAGTATTTGCGGCTAAACCATTTGTTTCGCATGGATTCGAAGGTAACCCTTCTACTTCGCATTGATTTTAATCTAAATCATGTGTTTCGCATGGATTTGAAGCTAACTCGTTTGTTTCGCATGCTGTTGAAGCTAAATCATGTATATCACAAGTATTTGAAGCTAAACCATTTGTTTCGCATGGATTCGAAGATAAGCCTCCTACTTCGCATTGATTTGAAGCTAAATCATGTGTTCGCATGGATTTGAAGCTTACTCGTTTGCTTCGCATGCTGTTGAAGCTAAATCAAGTGTATCACAAGTATTTGAAGCTAAACCATTTGTTTCGCATGGATTCGAAGATCAGCCTCCTACTTCGCATTGATTAGATGCTAAATCATGTGTTTCGCATGGATTTGAAGCTAACTCGTTTGTTTCGCATGCTGTTGAAACTAAATCATGTATATCACAAGTATTTGAAGCGATATCATTTGTTTCGCATAGATTCGAAGATTAGCCTTCTACTTCGCATTGATTAGATGCTAAATCATGTGTTTAGCATGGGTTTGAAGCTAACTCGTTTGTTTCGCCTGCATTTGAAGCTATACCACTTATATTCACAAGTATGTGAAGCTAAATCATTCGTTTCGCATGGATTTGAAGCAAAGCCATCAACTTCGCGTTGACTTGATACTAAATCATGTTTTTCGTTTGGACTTGAAGCTAACTCGTTTGTTTCGCATGTTGTTGAAGATAAATCATGTATATCACAAGTATTTGAAGCTATATCATATGTTTCGCATGGATTCGAAGATAACCCTTCTAATTCGCATTGATTTGTAGCTAAATCTTGTGTTTCGCATGGATTTGAAGCTGACTCGTTTGTTTCGCATGCAGTTGAAGCTGAATCATGTATATCACAAGTATTTGCGGATAAACCATTTGTTTCGCATGGATTCGAAGGTAACCCTTCTACTTCGCATTGATTTTAATCTAAATCATGTGTTTCGCATGGATTTGAAGCTAACTCGTTTGTTTCGCATAGTGTTGAAGCTAAATCATGTATATCACAAGTATTTGAGGCTAAACCATTTGTTTCGCACGGATTCGAAGATAAGCCTCCTACTTCGCATTGATTTGAAGCTAAATCATGTGTTCGCATGGACTTGAAGCTACCTCGTTTGTTTCGCATTCTGTTGAACCTAAATCAAATGTATCACAAGTATTTGAAGCCAAACCATTTGCTTCGCATGGATTCGAAGATCAGCCTTCTACTTCG
This sequence comes from Megalopta genalis, assembly GCF_051020955.1. Classification (NCBI taxonomy): domain Eukaryota; kingdom Metazoa; phylum Arthropoda; class Insecta; order Hymenoptera; family Halictidae; genus Megalopta; species Megalopta genalis. Next base: position 231,789 of record NW_027476201.1, on the reverse strand, counting down.
CATTTATTAGATGGTAAATCATGCGTTTCGCATGGATTTGAAGCTAACTCGTTTGTTTCGCATGCTGTTGAAGCTAAGTCATGTATATCACAAGTATTTGCGGGTAAACCATTTGTTTCGCATGGATTCGAAGGTAACCCTTCTACTTCGCATTGATTTGTAGCTAAATCATGTGTTTCGCATGGATTTGAATCTAACTCGTTTGTTTCGCATGCTGTTGAAACTAAATCATGTATATCACAAGTATTTGAAGCTATATCATTTGTTTCGCATTTATTCGAAGATAAGCCTTCTACTTCGCATTGATTTTAATCTAAATCATGTGTTTCGCATGGATTTGAAGCTAACTCGTTTGTTTCGCATGCTGTTGAAGCTAAATCATGTATATCACAAGTATTTGAAGCTAAACCATTTGTATCGCAAGGAATCGAAGATATGCCTCCTACTTCGCATTGATTTAAAGCTAAATCATGTGTTTCGCATGGATTTGAAGCTAACTCGTTGTTTCGCATGCTGTTGAAGCTAAATCATGTATATCACAAGTATTTGAAGCTATATCATATGTTTCGCACGGATTCGAAGATAACCCTTCTAATTCGCATTGATTTGAAGCTAAATCATGTGTTTCGCATGGATTTGAAGCTAACTCGTTTGTTTCGCATGCTGTTGGAACTAAATCATGTATATCACAAGTATTTGAAGCTATATCATTTGTTTCGCATTTAATCGAACATAAGCCTTCTACTTCGCATTGATTTTAATCTAAATCATGTGTATCGCATGGATTTGAAGCTAACTCGTTTGCTTCGCATGCAGTTGAAGCTAAATCATGTATATCACAAGTATTTGAAGCTAAACCATTTGATACCCATGGATTTGGAGCTAAGTTTTCTACTTAGCATTGATTTGAAGATAAATCATGTGTTTCGCTTGGATTTGAAGATAACTCGTTTGCTTCGCATGCTGTTGAAGCTAAATCATGTATATCACAAGTATTTGAAGTTAAACCATTTGTTTCTCATGGATTCGAAGATAATCCATCTATTTCGCATTGATTTGAAGCTAAATCATGTGTTTTGCATGGATTTGAATCTAACTCGTTTGTTTCGCATGCTGTTGAAACTAAATCATTTATATCACAAGTATTTGAAGCTAAACCATTTGCTCCGCATGGATTCGAAGGTCAGCCTTCTACTTCGCATTGATTTGACGCTAAATCATTTGTTTCGCATGGATTTGAAGCTAACTCGTTTGTTTCGCATGCTGTTGAAGCTAAATCATGTATATCACAATTATTTGAAGCTAAACCATTTGTATCGCATGGAATCGAAGATAACCCTTCTAAATCGCATTGATTTGAAGCTAAATCATGTGTTTCGCATGGATTTGAAGCTAACTCGTTTATTTCGCATGCTGTTGAAGCTAAATCAAGTGTATCACAAGTATTTGGAGCTAAACAATTTGCTTCGCATGGATTCGAAGATCAGCCTTCTACTTCGCATTGATTAGATGCTAAATCATGTGTTTAGCATGGGTTTGAAGCTAACTCGTTTGTTTCGCCTGCATTTGAAGCTATATCACTTATATTCACAAGTATGTGAAGCTAAATCATTCGTTTCGCATGGATTTGAAGCAAAGCCATCAACTTCGCGTTGACTTGATACTAAATCATGTTTTTCGTTTGAACTTGAAGCTAACTCGTTTGTTTCGCATGTTGTTGAAGATAAATCATGTATATCACAAGTATTTGAAGCTATATCATATGTTTCGCATGGATTCGAAGATAACCCTTCTAATTCGCATTGATTTGAAGCTAAATCTTGTGTTTCGCATGGATTTGAAGCTGACTCGTTTGTTTCGCATGCAGTTGAAGCTGAATCATGTATATCACAAGTATTTGCGGATAAACCATTTGTTTCGCATGGATTCGAAGGTAACCCTTCTACTTCGCATTGATTTTAATCTAAATCATGTGTTTCGCATGGATTTGAAGCTAACTCGTTTGTTTCGCATGCTGTTGAAACTAAATCATGTATATCACAAGTATTTGAAGCTAAACCATTTGTTTCGCATGGATTCGAAGATAAGCCTCCTACTTCGCATTGATTTGAAGCTAAATCATGTGTTCGCATGGATTTGAAGCTTACTCGTTTGCTTCGCATGCTGTTGAAGCTAAATCAAGTGTATCACAAGTATTTGAAGCTAAACCATTTGCTTCGCATGGATTCGAAGATCAGCCTTCTACTTCGCATTGATTAGATACTAAATCATGAGTTTCGCATGTTTTGAAGCTAACTCGTTTGTTTCGCAGGCAGTTGAAGCTGAATCATGTATATCAAAAGTATTTGAAGCTAAACTATTCGTTTCGCATGGATTCGAAGATAAGCCATCAACTTCGCATTGACTTGATGCTAATTCATGTGTTTCGCATGGATTTGAAGCTAACTCGTTTGTTTCGCAGGCAGTTGAAGCTGAATCATATATATCACAAGTATTTGCGGCTAAACCATTTGTTTCGCATTTACTCGAAGATAAGCCTTCTACTTCGCAGTGATTTTAATCTAAATCATGTGTTTCGCATGGATTTGAAGCTAGCTCGTTTGTTTCGCATGCTGTTGAAGCTAAATCATGTATATCACAAGTATTTGAAGCTAAACCATTTGTTTCGCATGGATTCGAAGATAAGCCTCCTACTTCGTATTGATTTGTAGCTAAATCATGTGTTTCGCATGGATTTGAATCTAACTCGTTTGTTTCGCATGCTGTTGAAACTAAATCATGTATATCACAAGTATTTGAAGCTATATCATTTGTTTCGCATTTACTCGAAGATAAGCCTTCTACTTCGCATTGATTTTAATCTAAATCATGTGTTTCGCATGGATTTGAAGCTAACTCGTTTGTTTCGCATGCTGTTGAAGCTAAATCATGTATATCACAAGTATTTGAAGCTATATCATTTGTTTCGCATGGATTCGAAGATTAGCCTTCTACTTCGCATTGATGAGATTCTAAATCATGTGTTTAGCATGGGTTTGAATCTAACTCGTTTGTTTCGCCTGCATTTGAAGCTATATCACTTATATTCACAAGTATGTGAAGCTAAATCATTCGTTTCGCATTTATTTGAAGCAAAGCCATTAACTTCGCGTTGACTTGATACTAAATCAAGTTTTTCGTTTGGATTTGAAGCTAACTCGTTTGTTTAGCATGTTGTTGAAGCTAAATCATGTATATCACAAGTATTTGAAGCTATATCATATGTTTCGCATGGATGCGAAGATAACCCTTCTAATTCGCATTGATTTGAAGCTAAATCATGTGTTTCGCATGGATTTGAAGCTAACTCGTTTGTTTCGCATGCTGTTGAAGCTAAGTCATATATATCACAAGTATTTGAAGCTAAACCATTTGTTTCGCATGGATTCGAAGATAAGCCTCCTACCTCGCATTGATTTGAAGCTAAATCATGTGTTCGCATGGACTTGAAGCTACCTCGTTTGTTTCGCATTCTGTTGAAGCTAAATCAAATGTATCACAAGTATTTGAAGCCAAACCATTTGCTTCGCATGGATTCGAAGATCAGACTTCTACTTCGCATTTATTAGATGGTAAATCATGCGTTTCGCATGGATTTGAAGCTAACTCGTTTGTTTCGCATGCTGTTGAAGCTAAGTCATGTATATCACAAGTATTTGCGGGTAAACCATTTGTTTCGCATGGATTCGAAGGTAACCCTTCTACTTCGCATTGATTTGTAGCTAAATCATGTGTTTCGCATGGATTTGAATCTAACTCGTTTGTTTCGCATGCTGTTGAAACTAAATCATGTATATCACAAGTATTTGAAGCTATATCATTTGTTTCGCATTTACTCGAAGATAAGCCTTCTACTTCGCATTGATTTTAATCTAAATCATGTGTTTCGCATGGATTTGAAGCTAACTCGTTTGTTTCGCATGCTGTTGAAGCTAAATCATGTATATCACAAGTATTTGAAGCTAAACCATTTGTATCGCAAGGAATCGAAGATATGCCTCCTACTTCGCATTGATTTAAAGCTAAATCATGTGTTTCGCATGGATTTGAAGCTAACTCGTTTGTTTCGCATGCTGTTGAAGCTAAATCATGTATATCACAAGTATTTGAAGCTAAACCATTTGCTTCGCATGGATTCGAAGGTAGGCCTTCTACTTCGCATTGATTTGATGCTAAATCATTTGTTTCGCATGGATTTGAAGCTAACTCGTTTGTTTCGCATGCTGTTGAAGCTAAATCATGTATATCACAATTATTTGAAGCTAAACCATTTGTATCGCATGGAATCGAAGATAACCCTTCTAATTCGCATTGATTTGAAGCTAAATCATGTGTTTCGCATGGATTTGAAGCTAACTCGTTTATTTCGCATGCTGTTGAAGCTAAATCAAGTGTATCACAAGTATTTGGAGCTAAACAATTTGCTTCGCATGGATTCGAAGATCAGCCTTCTACTTCGCATTGATTAGATGCTAAATCATGTGTTTCGCATGGGTTTGAAGCTAACTCGTTTTTTCGCTAGAAGTTGAAGCTAAATCATGTATATCACAAGTATTTGAAGCTAAACCATTTGATTCCCATGGATTTGAAGCTAAGCTTTCTACTTAGCATTGATATGAAGATAAATCATGTGTTTCGCTTGGATTTGATGATAACTCGTTTGCTTCGCATGCTGTTGAAGCTAAATCAAGTGTATCACAAGTATTTGAAGCTAAACAATTTGCTTCGCATGGATTCGAAGATCAGCCTTCTACTTCGCATTGATTAGATGCTAAATCATGTGTTTCGCATGGGTTTGAAGCTAACTCGTTTGTTTCACCTGCATTTGAAGCTATATCACTTATATTCTCAAGTATGTGAAGCTAAATCATTCGTTGCGCATGGATTTGAAGCTAAGCCGTCAACATCGCGTTGACTTGATGATAAATCATGTTTTTAGCTTGGACTTGAAGCTAACTCGTTTGTTTCGCATGCTGTTGAAGCTAAATCATGTATGTCACAAGTATTTGAAGCTAAACCATTTGTTTCGCATGGATTCGAAGATTAGCCTTCCACATCGCATTGATTTGAAGCTAAATCATTTGTTTCGCATGGATTTGAAGTTAACTCGTTTGTCTCGCATGCAGTTGAAGCTAAATCAAGTGTATCACAAGTATTTGAAGCTAAACCATTTGCTTCGCATGGATTGCGAAGATCAGCATTCTACTTCTCATTGATTAGATGCTAAATCATGTGTTTCGCATGGGTTTGAAGCTAACTCGTTTGTTTCGCATGCTGTTGAAGCTAAATCATGTATATCACAAGTATTTGAAGCTATATCATTTGTTTCGCATTTATTCGAAGATAAGCCTTCTACTTCGCATTGATTTTAATCTAAATCATGTGTTTCGCATGGATTTGAAGCTAACTCGTTTGTTTCGCATGCAGTTGAAGCTGAATCATGTATATCACAAGTATTTGAAGCTAAACCATTTGATTCCCATGGATTTGAAGTTAAGCTTTCTACTTAGCATTGATTTGAAGCTAAATCATGTGTTTCGCATGGATTTCATGCTAACTCGTTTGTTTCGCATGCTGTTGAAACTAAATCATGTATATCACAAGTATTTGAAGCTAAACCATTTGCTTCGCTTGGATTCGAAGATCAGCCTTCTACATCGCATTGATTAGATGCTAAATCATGTGTTTCGCATGGGTTTGAAGCTAACTCGTTTGTTTCGCCTGCATTTGAAGCCATATCACTTATATTTTCAAGTATGTGAAGCTAAATCATTCGTTTTGCATGGATTTGAAGCTAAGCCATCAACTTCGCGTTGACTTGATGATAAATCATGTGTTTCGCATGGATTTGAAGCTAACTCGATTGTTTCCTAGGCAGTTGAAGCTGAATCATGTATATCAAAAGTATTTGAAGCTAAACTATTCTTTTCGCATGGATTCGAAGATAAGCCTTGCACTTCGCATTGATTTGAAGCTAAATCATGTGTTCCGCATGGATTTGAAGCTGACTCGTTTGTTTCGCATGCAGTTGAAGCTGAATCATGTATATCACAAGTATTTGCGGCTAAACCATTTGTTTCGCATGGATTCGAAGGTAACCCTTCTACTTCGCATTGATTTTAATCTAAATCATGTGTTTCGCATGGATTTGAAGCTAACTCGTTTGTTTCGCATGCTGTTGAAGCTAAATCATGTATATCACAAGTATTTGAAGCTAAACCATTTGTTTCGCATGGATTCGAAGATAAGCCTCCTACTTCGCATTGATTTGAAGCTAAATCATGTGTTCGCATGGATTTGAAGCTTACTCGTTTGCTTCGCATGCTGTTGAAGCTAAATCAAGTGTATCACAAGTATTTGAAGCTAAACCATTTGTTTCGCATGGATTCGAAGATCAGCCTCCTACTTCGCATTGATTAGATGCTAAATCATGTGTTTCGCATGGATTTGAAGCTGACTCGTTTGTTTCGCATGCTGTTGAAACTAAATCATTTATATCACAAGTATTTGAAGCGATATCATTTGTTTCGCATGGATTCGAAGATTAGCCTTCTACTTCGCATTGATTAGATGCTAAATCATGTGTTTAGCATGGGTTTGAAGCTAACTCGTTTGTTTCGCCTGCATTTGAAGCTATATCACTTATATTCACAAGTATGTGAAGCTATATCATTCGTTTCGCATGGATTTGAAGCAAAGCCATCAACTTCGCGTTGACTTGATACTAAATCATGTTTTTCGTTTGGACTTGAAGCTAACTCGTTTGTTTCGCATGTTGTTGAAGATAAATCATGTATATCACAAGTATTTGAAGCTATATCATATGTTTCGCATGGATTCGAAGATAACCCTTCTAATTCGCATTGATTTGAAGCTAAATCTTGTGTTTCGCATGGATTTGAAGCTGACTCGTTTGTTTCGCATGCAGTTGAAGCTGAATCATGTATATCACAAGTATTTGCGGATAAACCATTTGTTTCGCATGGATTCGAAGGTAACCCTTCTACTTCGCATTGATTTTAATCTAAATCATGTGTTTCGCATGGATTTGAAGCTAACTCGTTTGTTTCGCATAGTGTTGAAGCTAAATCATGTATATCACAAGTATTTGAGGCTAAACCATTTGTTTCGCACGGATTCGAAGATAAGCCTCCTACTTCGCATTGATTTGAAGCTAAATCATGTGTTCGCATGGACTTGAAGCTACCTCGTTTGTTTCGCATTCTGTTGAAGCTAAATCAAATGTATCACAAGTATTTGAAGCCAAACCATTTGCTTCGCATGGATTCGAAGATCAGCCTTCTACTTCGCATTTATTAGATGGTAAATCATGCGTTTCGCATGGATTTGAAGCTAACTCGTTTGTTTCGCATGCTGTTGAAGCTAAGTCATGTATATCACAAGTATTTGCGGGTAAACCATTTGTTTCGCATGGATTCGAAGGTAACCCTTCTACTTCGCATTGATTTGTAGCTAAATCATGTGTTTCGCATGGATTTGAATCTAACTCGTTTGTTTCGCATGCTGTTGAAACTAAATCATGTATATCACAAGTATTTGAAGCTATATCATTTGTTTCGCATTTATTCGAAGATAAGCCTTCTACTTCGCATTGATTTTAATCTAAATCATGTGTTTCGCATGGATTTGAAGCTAACTCGTTTGTTTCGCATGCTGTTGAAGCTAAATCATGTATATCACAAGTATTTGAAGCTAAACCATTTGTATCGCAAGGAATCGAAGATATGCCTCCTACTTCGCATTGATTTAAAGCTAAATCATGTGTTTCGCATGGATTTGAAGCTAACTCGTTTGTTTCGCATGCTGTTGAAGCTAAATCATGTATATCACAAGTATTTGAAGCTATATCATATGTTTCGCACGGATTCGAAGATAACCCTTCTAATTCGCATTGATTTGAAGCTAAATCATGTGTTTCGCATGGATTTGAAGCTAACTCGTTTGTTTCGCATGCTGTTGAAGCTAAATCATGTATATCACAAGTATTTGAAGCTATATCATTTGTTTCGCATGGATTCGAAGATTAGCCTTCTACTTCGCATTGATGAGATTCTAAATCATGTGTTTAGCATGGGTTTGAATCTAACTCGTTTGTTTCGCATGCAGTTGAAGCTGAATCATGTATATCACAAGTATTTGCGGATAAACCATTTGTTTCGCATGGATTCGAAGGTAACCCTTCTACTTCGCATTGATTTTAATCTAAATCATGTGTTTCGCATGGATTTGTAGCTAACTCGTTTGTTTCGCATGCTGTTGAAACTAAATCATGTATATCACAAGTATTTGAAGCTAAACCATTTGCTTCGCATGGATTCGAAGATCAGCCTTCTACTTCGCATTGATTAGATACTAAATCATGAGTTTCGCATGTTTTGAAGCTAACTCGTTTGTTTCGCAGGCAGTTGAAGCTGAATCATGTATATCAAAAGTATTTGAAGCTAAACTATTCGTTTCGCATGGATTCGAAGATAAGCCATCAACTTCGCATTGACTTGATGCTAATTCATGTGTTTCGCATGGATTTGAAGCTAACTCGTTTGTTTCGCAGGCAGTTGAAGCTGAATCATGTATATCACAAGTATTTGCGGCTAAACCATTTGTTTCGCATTTACTCGAAGATAAGCCTTCTACTTCGCAGTGATTTTAATCTAAATCATGTGTTTCGCATGGATTTGAAGCTAGCTCGTTTGTTTCGCATGCTGTTGAAGCTAAATCATGTATATCACAAGTATTTGAAGCTAAACCATTTGTTTCGCATGGATTCGAAGATAAGCCTCCTACTTCGCATTGATTTGATGCTAAATCATGTGTTCGCATGGATTTGAAGCTAACTCGTTTGCTTCGCATGCTGTTGAAGCTAAATCAAGTGTATCACAAGTATTTGAAGCTATATCATTTGTTTCGCATGGATTCGAAGATTAGCCTTCTACTTCGCATTGATGAGATTCTAAATCATGTGTTTAGCATGGGTTTGAATCTAACTCGTTTGTTTCGCCTGCATTTGAAGCTATGTCACTTATATTCACAAGTATGTGAAGCTAAATCATTCGTTTCGCATTTATTTGAAGCAAAGCCATTAACTTCGCGTTGACTTGATACTAAATCAAGTTTTTCGTTTGGATTTGAAGCTAACTCGTTTGTTTAGCATGTTGTTGAAGCTAAATCATGTATATCACAAGTATTTGAAGCTATATCATATGTTTCGCATGGATGCGAAGATAACCCTTCTAATTCGCATTGATTTGAAGCTAAATCATGTGTTTCGCATGGATTTGAAGCTAACTCGTTTGTTTCGCATGCTGTTGAAGCTAAGTCATATATATCACAAGTATTTGAAGCTAAACCATTTGTTTCGCATGGATTCGAAGATAAGCCTCCTACCTCGCATTGATTTGAAGCTAAATCATGTGTTCGCATGGACTTGAAGCTACCTCGTTTGTTTCGCATTCTGTTGAAGCTAAATCAAATGTATCACAAGTATTTGAAGCCAAACCATTTGCTTCGCATGGATTCGAAGATCAGACTTCTACTTCGCATTTATTAGATGGTAAATCATGCGTTTCGCATGGATTTGAAGCTAACTCGTTTGTTTCGCATGCTGTTGAAGCTAAGTCATGTATATCACAAGTATTTGCGGGTAAACCATTTGTTTCGCATGGATTCGAAGGTAACCCTTCTACTTCGCATTGATTTGTAGCTAAATCATGTGTTTCGCATGGATTTGAATCTAACTCGTTTGTTTCGCATGCTGTTGAAACTAAATCATGTATATCACAAGTATTTGAAGCTATATCATTTGTTTCGCATTTACTCGAAGATAAGCCTTCTACTTCGCATTGATTTTAATCTAAATCATGTGTTTCGCATGGATTTGAAGCTAACTCGTTTGTTTCGCATGCTGTTGAAGCTAAATCATGTATATCACAAGTATTTGAAGCTAAACCATTTGTATCGCAAGGAATCGAAGATATGCCTCCTACTTCGCATTGATTTAAAGCTAAATCATGTGTTTCGCATGGATTTGAAGCTAACTCGTTTGTTTCGCATGCTGTTGAAGCTAAATCATGTATATCACAAGTATTTGAAGCTAAACCATTTGCTTCGCATGGATTCGAAGGTAGGCCTTCTACTTCGCATTGATTTGATGCTAAATCATTTGTTTCGCATGGATTTGAAGCTAACTCGTTTGTTTCGCATGCTGTTGAAGCTAAATCATGTATATCACAATTATTTGAAGCTAAACCATTTGTATCGCATGGAATCGAAGATAACCCTTCTAATTCGCATTGATTTGAAGCTAAATCATGTGTTTCGCATGGATTTGAAGCTAACTCGTTTATTTCGCATGCTGTTGAAGCTAAATCAAGTGTATCACAAGTATTTGGAGCTAAACAATTTGCTTCGCATGGATTCGAAGATCAGCCTTCTACTTCGCATTGATTAGATGCTAAATCATGTGTTTCGCATGGGTTTGAAGCTAACTCGTTTTTTCGCTAGAAGTTGAAGCTAAATCATGTATATCACAAGTATTTGAAGCTAAACCATTTGATTCCCATGGATTTGAAGCTAAGCTTTCTACTTAGCATTGATATGAAGATAAATCATGTGTTTCGCTTGTATTTGATGATAACTCGTTTGCTTCGCATGCTGTTGAAGCTAAATCAAGTGTATCACAAGTATTTGAAGCTAAACAATTTGCTTCGCATGGATTCGAAGATCAGCCTTCTACTTCGCATTGATTAGATGCTAAATCATGTGTTTCGCATGGGTTTGAAGCTAACTCGTTTGTTTCACCTGCATTTGAAGCTATATCACTTATATTCTCAAGTATGTGAAGCTAAATCATTCGTTGCGCATGGATTTGAAGCTAAGCCGTCAACATCGCGTTGACTTGATGATAAATCATGTTTTTAGCTTGGACTTGAAGCTAACTCGTTTGTTTCGCATGCTGTTGAAGCTAAATCATGTATGTCACAAGTATTTGAAGCTAAACCATTTGTTTCGCATGGATTCGAAGATTAGCCTTCCACATCGCATTGATTTGAAGCTAAATCATTTGTTTCGCATGGATTTGAAGTTAACTCGTTTGTCTCGCATGCAGTTGAAGCTAAATCAAGTGTATCACAAGTATTTGAAGCTAAACCATTTGCTTCGCATGGATTGCGAAGATCAGCATTCTACTTCTCATTGATTAGATGCTAAATCATGTGTTTCGCATGGGTTTGAAGCTAACTCGTTTGTTTCGCATGCTGTTGAAGCTAAATCATGTATATCACAAGTATTTGAAGCTATATCATTTGTTTCGCATTTATTCGAAGATAAGCCTTCTACTTCGCATTGATTTTAATCTAAATCATGTGTTTCGCATGGATTTGAAGCTAACTCGTTTGTTTCGCATGCAGTTGAAGCTGAATCATGTATATCACAAGTATTTGAAGCTAAACCATTTGATTCCCATGGATTTGAAGTTAAGCTTTCTACTTAGCATTGATTTGAAGCTAAATCATGTGTTTCGCATGGATTTCATGCTAACTCGTTTGTTTCGCATGCTGTTGAAACTAAATCATGTATATCACAAGTATTTGAAGCTAAACCATTTGCTTCGCTTGGATTCGAAGATCAGCCTTCTACATCGCATTGATTAGATGCTAAATCATGTGTTTCGCATGGGTTTGAAGCTAACTCGTTTGTTTCGCCTGCATTTGAAGCCATATCACTTATATTTTCAAGTATGTGAAGCTAAATCATTCGTTTTGCATGGATTTGAAGCTAAGCCATCAACTTCGCGTTGACTTGATGATAAATCATGTGTTTCGCATGGATTTGAAGCTAACTCGTTTGTTTCCTAGGCAGTTGAAGCTGAATCATGTATATCAAAAGTATTTGAAGCTAAACTATTCTTTTCGCATGGATTCGAAGATAAGCCTTGCACTTCGCATTGATTTGAAGCTAAATCATGTGTTCCGCATGGATTTGAAGCTGACTCGTTTGTTTCGCATGCAGTTGAAGCTGAATCATGTATATCACAAGTATTTGCGGCTAAACCATTTGTTTCGCATGGATTCGAAGGTAACCCTTCTACTTCGCATTGATTTTAATCTAAATCATGTGTTTCGCATGGATTTGAAGCTAACTCGTTTGTTTCGCATGCTGTTGAAGCTAAATCATGTATATCACAAGTATTTGAAGCTAAACCATTTGTTTCGCATGGATTCGAAGATAAGCCTCCTACTTCGCATTGATTTGAAGCTAAATCATGTGTTCGCATGGATTTGAAGCTTACTCGTTTGCTTCGCATGCTGTTGAAGCTAAATCAAGTGTATCACAAGTATTTGAAGCTAAACCATTTGTTTCGCATGGATTCGAAGATCAGCCTCCTACTTCGCATTGATTAGATGCTAAATCATGTGTTTCGCATGGATTTGAAGCTGACTCGTTTGTTTCGCATGCTGTTGAAACTAAATCATTTATATCACAAGTATTTGAAGCGATATCATTTGTTTCGCATGGATTCGAAGATTAGCCTTCTACTTCGCATTGATTAGATGCTAAATCATGTGTTTAGCATGGGTTTGAAGCTAACTCGTTTGTTTCGCCTGCATTTGAAGCTATATCACTTATATTCACAAGTATGTGAAGCTATATCATTCGTTTCGCATGGATTTGAAGCAAAGCCATCAACTTCGCGTTGACTTGATACTAAATCATGTTTTTCGTTTGGACTTGAAGCTAACTCGTTTGTTTCGCATGTTGTTGAAGATAAATCATGTATATCACAATATTTGAAGCTATATCATATGTTTCGCATGGATTCGAAGATAACCCTTCTAATTCGCATTGATTTGAAGCTAAATCTTGTGTTTCGCATGGATTTGAAGCTAACTCGTTTGTTTCGCATAGTGTTGAAGCTAAATCATGTATATCACAAGTATTTGAGGCTAAACCATTTGTTTCGCACGGATTCGAAGATAAGCCTCCTACTTCGCATTGATTTGAAGCTAAATCATGTGTTCGCATGGACTTGAAGCTACCTCGTTTGTTTCGCATTCTGTTGAAGCTAAATCAAATGTATCACAAGTATTTGAAGCCAAACCATTTGCTTCGCATGGATTCGAAGTTCAGCCTTCTACTTCGCATTTATTAGATGGTAAATCATGCGTTTCGCATGGATTTGAAGCTAACTCGTTTGTTTCGCATGCTGTTGAAGCTAAGTCATGTATATCACAAGTATTTGCGGGTAAACCATTTGTTTCGCATGGATTCGAAGGTAACCCTTCTACTTCGCATTGATTTGTAGCTAAATCATGTGTTTCGCATGGATTTGAATCTAACTCGTTTGTTTCGCATGCTGTTGAAACTAAATCATGTATATCACAAGTATTTGAAGCTATATCATTTGTTTCGCATTTATTCGAAGATAAGCCTTCTACTTCGCATTGATTTTAATCTAAATCATGTGTTTCGCATGGATTTGAAGCTAACTCGTTTGTTTCGCATGCTGTTGAAGCTAAATCATGTATATCACAAGTATTTGAAGCTAAACCATTTGTATCGCAAGGAATCGAAGATATGCCTCCTACTTCGCATTGATTTAAAGCTAAATCATGTGTTTCGCATGGATTTGATGCTAACTCGTTTGTTTCGCATGCTGTTGAAGCTAAATCATGTATATCACAAGTATTTGAAGCTATATCATATGTTTCGCACGGATTCGAAGATAACCCTTCTAATTCGCATTGATTTGAAGCTAAATCATGTGTTTCGCATGGATTTGAAGCTAACTCGTTTGTTTCGCATGCTGTTGGAACTAAATCATGTATATCACAAGTATTTGAAGCTATATCATTTGTTTCGCATTTAATCGAACATAAGCCTTCTACTTCGCATTGATTTTAATCTAAATCATGTGTATCGCATGGATTTGAAGCTAACTCGTTTGCTTCGCATGCAGTTGAAGCTAAATCATGTATATCACAAGTATTTGAAGCTAAGCCATTTGATACCCATGGATTTGGAGCTAAGTTTTCTACTTAGCATTGATTTGAAGATAAATCATGTGTTTCGCTTGGATTTGAAGATAACTCGTTTGCTTCGCATGCTGTTGAAGCTAAATCATGTATATCACAAGTATTTGAAGTTAAACCATTTGTTTCTCATGGATTCGAAGATAATCCATCTATTTCGCATTGATTTGAAGCTAAATCATGTGTTTTGCATGGATTTGAATCTAACTCGTTTGTTTCGCATGCTGTTGAAACTAAATCATTTATATCACAAGTATTTGAAGCTAAACCATTTGCTTCGCATGGATTCGAAGGTCAGCCTTCTACTTCGCATTGATTTGACGCTAAATCATTTGTTTCGCATGGATTTGAAGCTAACTCGTTTGTTTCGCATGCTGTTGAAGCTAAATCATGTATATCACAATTATTTGAAGCTAAACCATTTGTATCGCATGGAATCGAAGATAACCCTTCTAAATCGCATTGATTTGAAGCTAAATCATGTGTTTCGCATGGATTTGAAGCTAACTCGTTTATTTCGCATGCTGTTGAAGCTAAATCAAGTGTATCACAAGTATTTGGAGCTAAACAATTTGCTTCGCATGGATTCGAAGATCAGCCTTCTACTTCGCATTGATTAGATGCTAAATCATGTGTTTAGCATGGGTTTGAAGCTAACTCGTTTGTTTCGCCTGCATTTGAAGCTATATCACTTATATTCACAAGTATGTGAAGCTAAATCATTCGTTTCGCATGGATTTGAAGCAAAGCCATCAACTTCGCGTTGACTTGATACTAAATCATGTTTTTCGTTTGTACTTGAAGCTAACTCGTTTGTTTCGCATGTTGTTGAAGATAAATCATGTATATCACAAGTATTTGAAGCTATATCATATGTTTCGCATGGATTCGAAGATAACCCTTCTAATTCGCATTGATTTGAAGCTAAATCTTGTGTTTCGCATGGATTTGAAGCTGACTCGTTTGTTTCGCATGCAGTTGAAGCTGAATCATGTATATCACAAGTATTTGCGGATAAACCATTTGTTTCGCATGGATTCGAAGGTAACCCTTCTACTTCGCATTGATTTTAATCTAAATCATGTGTTTCGCATGGATTTGAAGCTAACTCGTTTGTTTCGCATGCTGTTGAAACTAAATCATGTATATCACAAGTATTTGAAGCTAAACCATTTGCTTCGCATGGATTCGAAGATCAGCCTTCTACTTCGCATTGATTAGATACTAAATCATGAGTTTCGCATGTTTTGAAGCTAACTCGTTTGTTTCGCAGGCAGTTGAAGCTGAATCATGTATATCAAAAGTATTTGAAGCTAAACTATTCGTTTCGCATGGATTCGAAGATAAGCCATCAACTTCGCATTGACTTGATGCTAATTCATGTGTTTCGCATGGATTTGAAGCTAACTCGTTTGTTTCGCAGGCAGTTGAAGCTGAATCATGTATATCACAAGTATTTGCGGCTAAACCATTTGTTTCGCATGGATTCGAAGGTAACCCTTCTACTTCGCAGTGATTTTAATCTAAATCATGTGTTTCGCATGGATTTGAAGCTAGCTCGTTTGTTTCGCATGCTGTTGAAGCTAAATCATGTATATCACAAGTATTTGAAGCTAAACCATTTGTTTCGCATGGATTCGAAGATAAGCCTCCTACTTCGCATTGATTTGATGCTAAATCATGTGTTCGCATGGATTTGAAGCTAACTCGTTTGCTTCGCATGCTGTTGAAGCTAAATCAAGTGTATCACAAGTATTTGAAGCTAAACCATTTGTTTCGCATGGATTCGAAGATCAGCCTTCTACTTCGCATTGATTAGATGCTAAATCATGTGTTTCGCATGGATTTGAAGCTAACTCGTTTGTTTCGCATGCTGTTGAAGTTAAATCATGTATATCACAAGTATTTGAAGCTATATCATTTGTTTCGCATGGATTCGAAGATTAGCCTTCTACTTCGCATTGATGAGATTCTAAATCATGTGTTTAGCATGGGTTTGAATCTAACTCGTTTGTTTCGCCTGCATTTGAAGCTATATCACTTATATTCACAAGTATGTGAAGCTAAATCATTCGTTTCGCATTTATTTGAAGCAAAGCCATTAACTTCGCGTTGACTTGATACTAAATCAAGTTTTTCGTTTGGATTTGAAGCTAACTCGTTCGTTTAGCATGTTGTTGAAGCTAAATCATGTATATCACAAGTATTTGAAGCTATATCATATGTTTCGCATGGATGCGAAGATAACCCTTCTAATTCGCATTGATTTGAAGCTAAATCATGTGTTTCGCATGGATTTGAAGCTAACTCGTTTGTTTCGCATGCTGTTGAAGCTAAGTCATATATATCACAAGTATTTGAAGCTAAACCATTTGTTTCGCATGGATTCGAAGATAAGCCTCCTACCTCGCATTGATTTGAAGCTAAATCATGTGTTCGCATGGACTTGAAGCTACCTCGTTTGTTTCGCATTCTGTTGAAGCTAAATCAAATGTATCACAAGTATTTGAAGCCAAACCATTTGCTTCGCATGGATTCGAAGATCAGCCTTCTACTTCGCATTTATTAGATGGTAAATCATGCGTTTCGCATGGATTTGAAGCTAACTCGTTTGTTTCGCATGCTGTTGAAGCTAAGTCATGTATATCACAAGTATTTGCGGGTAAACCATTTGTTTCGCATGGATTCGAAGGTAACCCTTCTACTTCGTATTGATTTGTAGCTAAATCATGTGTTTCGCATGGATTTGAATCTAACTCGTTTGTTTCGCATGCTGTTGAAACTAAATCATGTATATCACAAGTATTTGAAGCTATATCATTTGTTTCGCATTTACTCGAAGATAAGCCTTCTACTTCGCATTGATTTTAATCTAAATCATGTGTTTCGCATGGATTTGAAGCTAACTCGTTTGTTTCGCATGCTGTTGAAGCTAAATCATGTATATCACAAGTATTTGAAGCTAAACCATTTGTATCGTAAGGAATCGAAGATATGCCTCCTACTTCGCATTGATTTAAAGCTAAATCATGTGTTTCGCATGGATTTGAAGCTAACTCGTTTGTTTCGCATGCTGTTGAAGCTAAATCATGTATATCACAAGTATTTGAAGCTAAACCATTTGCTTCGCATGGATTCGAAGGTAGGCCTTCTACTTCGCATTGATTTGATGCTAAATCATTTGTTTCGCATGGATTTGAAGCTAACTCGTTTGTTTCGCATGCTGTTGAAGCTAAATCATGTATATCACAATTATTTGAAGCTAAACCATTTGTATCGCATGGAATCGAAGATAACCCTTCTAATTCGCATTGATTTGAAGCTAAATCATGTGTTTCGCATGGATTTGAAGCTAACTCGTTTATTTCGCATGCTGTTGAAGCTAAATCAAGTGTATCACAAGTATTTGGAGCTAAACAATTTGCTTCGCATGGATTCGAAGATCAGCCTTCTACTTCGCATTGATTAGATGCTAAATCATGTGTTTCGCATGGGTTTGAAGCTAACTCGTTTTTTCGCTAGCAGTTGAAGCTAAATCATGTATATCACAAGTATTTGAAGCTAAACCATTTGATTCCCATGGATTTGAAGCTAAGCTTTCTACTTAGCATTGATATGAAGATAAATCATGTGTTTCGCTTGGATTTGATGATAACTCGTTTGCTTCGCATGCTGTTGAAGCTAAATCAAGTGTATCACAAGAATTTGAAGCTAAACAATTTGCTTCGCATGGATTCGAAGATCAGCCTTCTACTTCGCATTGATTAGATGCTAAATCATGTGTTTCGCATGGGTTTGAAGCTAACTCGTTTGTTTCACCTGCATTTGAAGCTATATCACTTATATTCTCAAGTATGTGAAGCTAAATCATTCGTTGCGCATGGATTTGAAGCTAAGCCGTCAACATCGCGTTGACTTGATGATAAATCATGTTTTTAGCTTGGACTTGAAGCTAACTCGTTTGTTTCGCATGCTGTTGAAGCTAAATCATGTATGTCACAAGTATTTGAAGCTAAACCATTTGTTTCGCATGGATTCGAAGATTAGCCTTCCACATCGCATTGATTTGAAGCTAAATCATTTGTTTCGCATGGATTTGAAGTTAACTCGTTTGTCTCGCATGCAGTTGAAGCTAAATCAAGTGTATCACAAGTATTTGAAGCTAAACCATTTGCTTCGCATGGATTGCGAAGATCAGCATTCTACTTCTCATTGATTAGATGCTAAATCATGTGTTTCGCATGGGTTTGAAGCTAACTCGTTTGTTTCGCATGCTGTTGAAGCTAAATCATGTATATCACAAGTATTTGAAGCTATATCATTTGTTTCGCATTTATTCGAAGATAAGCCTTCTACTTCGCATTGATTTTAATCTAAATCATGTGTTTCGCATGGATTTGAAGCTAACTCGTTTGTTTCGCATGCAGTTGAAGCTGAATCATGTATATCACAAGTATTTGAAGCTAAACCATTTGATTCCCATGGATTTGAAGTTAAGCTTTCTACTTAGCATTGATTTGAAGCTAAATCATGTGTTTCGCATGGATTTCATGCTAACTCGTTTGTTTCGCATGCTGTTGAAACTAAATCATGTATATCACAAGTATTTGAAGCTAAACCATTTGCTTCGCTTGGATTCGAAGATCAGCCTTCTACATCGCATTGATTAGATGCTAAATCATGTGTTTCGCATGGGTTTGAAGCTAACTCGTTTGTTTCGCCTGCATTTGAAGCCATATCACTTATATTTTCAAGTATGTGAAGCTAAATCATTCGTTTTGCATGGATTTGAAGCTAAGCCATCAACTTCGCGTTGACTTGATGATAAATCATGTGTTTCGCATGGATTTGAAGCTAACTCGTTTGTTTCCTAGGCAGTTGAAGCTGAATCATGTATATCAAAAGTATTTGAAGCTAAACTATTCTTTTCGCATGGATTCGAAGATAAGCCTTGCACTTCGCATTGATTTGAAGCTAAATCATGTGTTCCGCATGGATTTGAAGCTGACTCGTTTGTTTCGCATGCAGTTGAAGCTGAATCATGTATATCACAAGTATTTGCGGCTAAACCATTTGTTTCGCATGGATTCGAAGGTAACCCTTCTACTTCGCATTGATTTTAATCTAAATCATGTGTTTCGCATGGATTTGAAGCTAACTCGTTTGTTTCGCATGCTGTTGAAGCTAAATCATGTATATCACAAGTATTTGAAGCTAAACCATTTGTTTCGCATGGATTCGAAGATAAGCCTCGTACTTCGCATTGATTTGAAGCTAAATCATGTGTTCGCATGGATTTGAAGCTTACTCGTTTGCTTCGCATGCTGTTGAAGCTAAATCAAGTGTATCACAAGTATTTGAAGCTAAACCATTTGTTTCGCATGGATTCGAAGATCAGCCTCCTACTTCGCATTGATTAGATGCTAAATCATGTGTTTCGCATGGATTTGAAGCTAACTCGTTTGTTTCGCATGCTGTTGAAACTAAATCATGTATATCACAAGTATTTGAAGCGATATCATTTGTTTCGCATGGATTCGAAGATTAGCCTTCTACTTCGCATTGATTAGATGCTAAATCATGTGTTTAGCATGGGTTTGAAGCTAACTCGTTTGTTTCGCCTGCATTTGAAGCTATATCACTTATATTCACAAGTATGTGAAGCTATATCATTCGTTTCGCATGGATTTGAAGCAAAGCCATCAACTTCGCGTTGACTTGATACTAAATCATGTTTTTCGTTTGGACTTGAAGCTAACTCGTTTGTTTCGCATGTTGTTGAAGATAAATCATGTATATCACAAGTATTTGAAGCTATATCATATGTTTCGCATGGATTCGAAGATAACCCTTCTAATTCGCATTGATTTGAAGCTAAATCTTGTGTTTCGCATGGATTTGAAGCTAACTCGTTTGTTTCGCATGCAGTTGAAGCTGAATCATGTATATCACAAGTATTTGAAGCTAAACCATTTGATTCCCATGGATTTGAAGTTAAGCTTTCTACTTAGCATTGATTTGAAGCTAAATCATGTGTTTCGCATGGATTTCATGCTAACTCGTTTGTTTCGCATGCTGTTGAAACTAAATCATGTATATCACAAGTATTTGAAGCTAAACCATTTGCTTCGCTTGGATTCGAAGATCAGCCTTCTACATCGCATTGATTAGATGCTAAATCATGTGTTTCGCATGGGTTTGAAGCTAACTCGTTTGTTTCGCCTGCATTTGAAGCCATATCACTTATATTTTCAAGTATGTGAAGCTAAATCATTCGTTTTGCATGGATTTGAAGCTAAGCCATCAACTTCGCGTTGACTTGATGATAAATCATGTGTTTCGCATGGATTTGAAGCTAACTCGTTTGTTTCCTAGGCAGTTGAAGCTGAATCATGTATATCAAAAGTATTTGAAGCTAAACTATTCTTTTCGCATGGATTCGAAGATAAGCCTTGCACTTCGCATTGATTTGAAGCTAAATCATGTGTTCCGCATGGATTTGAAGCTGACTCGTTTGTTTCGCATGCAGTTGAAGCTGAATCATGTATATCACAAGTATTTGCGGCTAAACCATTTGTTTCGCATGGATTCGAAGGTAACCCTTCTACTTCGCATTGATTTTAATCTAAATCATGTGTTTCGCATGGATTTGAAGCTAACTCGTTTGTTTCGCATGCTGTTGAAGCTAAATCATGTATATCACAAGTATTTGAAGCTAAACCATTTGTTTCGCATGGATTTGAAGATAAGCCTCCTACTTCGCATTGATTTGAAGCTAAATCATGTGTTCGCATGGATTTGAAGCTTACTCGTTTGCTTCGCATGCTGTTGAAGCTAAATCAAGTGTATCACAAGTATTTGAAGCTAAACCATTTGTTTCGCATGGATTCGAAGATCAGCCTCCTACTTCGCATTGATTAGATGCTAAATCATGTGTTTCGCATGGATTTGAAGCTAACTCGTTTGTTTCGCATGCTGTTGAAACTAAATCATGTATATCACAAGTATTTGAAGCGATATCATTTGTTTCGCATGGATTCGAAGATTAGCCTTCTACTTCGCATTGATTAGATGCTAAATCATGTGTTTAGCATGGGTTTGAAGCTAACTCGTTTGTTTCGCCTGCATTTGAAGCCATATCACTTATATTTTCAAGTATGTGAAGCTAAATCATTCGTTTCGCATGGATTTGAAGCAAAGCCATCAACTTCGCGTTGACTTGATACTAAATCATGTTTTTCGTTTGGACTTGAAGCTAACTCGTTTGTTTCGCATGTTGTTGAAGATAAATCATGTATATCACAAGTATTTGAAGCTATATCATATGTTTCGCATGGATTCGAAGATAACCCTTCTAATTCGCATTGATTTGAAGCTAAATCTTGTGTTTCGCATGGATTTGAAGCTGACTCGTTTGTTTCGCATGCAGTTGAAGCTGAATCATGTATATCACAAGTATTTGCGGATAAACCATTTGTTTCGCATGGATTCGAAGGTAACCCTTCTACTTCGCATTGATTTTAATCTAAATCATGTGTTTCGCATGGATTTGAAGCTAACTCGTTTGTTTCGCATAGTGTTGAAGCTAAATCATGTATATCACAAGTATTTGAGGCTAAACCATTTGTTTCGCACGGATTCGAAGATAAGCCTCCTACTTCGCATTGATTTGAAGCTAAATCATGTGTTCGCATGGATTTGAAGCTAACTCGTTTGCTTCGCATGTTGTTGAAGCTAAATCAAGTGTATCACAAGTATTTGAAGCTAAACCATTTGTTTCGCATGGATTCGAAGATCAGCCTTCTACTTCGCATTGATTAGATGCTAAATCATGTGTTTCGCATGGATTTGAAGCTAACTCGTTTGTATCGCATGCTGTTGAAACTAAATCATGTATATCACAAGGATTTGAAGCTAAATCATATGTTTCGCATGGATTTGAATCTAACTCGTTTGTTTCGCATGCTGTTGAAACTAAATCATGTATATCACAAGTATTTGAAGCTAAACCATTTGCTTCGCATGGATTCGAAGATCAGCCTTCTACTTCGCATTGATTAGATAATAAATCATGAGTTTCGCATGGATTTGAAGCTAACTCGTTTGTTTCGCATGCTGTTGAAGCTAAGTCATGTATATCACAAGTATTTGCGGGTAAACCATTTGTTTCGCATGGATTCGAAGGTAACCCTTCTACTTCGCATTGATTTGTAGCTAAATCATGTGTTTCGCATGGATTTGAATCTAACTCGTTTGTTTCGCATGCTGTTGAAACTAAATCATGTATATCACAAGTATTTGAAGCTAAACCATTTGCTTCGCATGGATTCGAAAATCAGCCTTCTACTTCGCATTGATTAGATGCTAAATCATGTGTTTCGCATGGGTTTGAAGCTAACTCGTTTGTTTCGCAGGCAGTTGAAGCTGAATCATGTATATCAAAAGTATTTGAAGCTAAACTATTCGTTTCGCATGGATTCGAAGATAAGCCTTCCACTTCGCATTGATTTGAAGCTAAATCATGTGTTCCGCATGGATTTGAAGCTGACTCGTTTGTTTCGCATGCAGTTGAAGCTGAATCATGTATATCACAAGTATTTGCGGCTAAACCATTTGTTTCGCATGGATTCGAAGGTAACCCTTCTACTTCGCAGTGATTTTAATCTAAATCATGTGTTTCGCATGGATTTGAAGCTAGCTCGTTTGTTTCGCATGCTGTTGAAGCTAAATCATGTATATCACAAGTATTTGAAGCTAAACCATTTGTTTCGCATGGATTCGAAGATCAGCCTTCTACTTCGCATTGATTAGATGCTAAATCATGTGTTTCGCATGGATTTGAAGCTAACTCGTTTGTTTCGCATGCTGTTGAAGCTAAGTCATATATATCACAAGTATTTGAAGCTAAACCATTTGTTTCGCATGGATTCGAAGATAAGCCTCCTACGACGCATTGATTTGAAGCTAAATCATTTGTTCGCATGGACTTGAAGCTACCTCGTTTGTTTCGCATTCTGTTGAAGCTAAATCAAGTGTATCACAAGTATTTGAAGCCAAACCATTTGCTTCGCATGGATTCGAAGCTCAGCCTTCTACTTCGCATTTATTAGATGGTAAATCATGCGTTTCGCATGGATTTGAAGCTAACTCGTTTGTTTCGCATTCTGTTGAAGCTAAATCATGCATATCACAAGTATTTGAAGCTAAACCATTTGTTTCGCATGGATTCGAAGATAAGCCTTCTACTTCGCATTGATTTTAATCTAAATCATGTGTTTCGCATGGATTTGAAGCTAACTCGTTTGTTTAGCAAGCTGTTGAAGCTAAATCATGTATATCACAAGTATTTGAAGCTATATCATATGTTTCGCATGGATTCGAAGATAACCCTTCTAATTCGCATTGATTTGAAGCTAAATCATGTGTTTTGGATGGATTTGAAGCTAACTCGTTTTTTTTCGCATGCTGTTGAAGCTTAGTCATGTATATCACAAGTATTTGAAGCTAAACCATTTGTTTCGCATGGATTCGAAGATAAGCCTCCTACCTCGCATTGATTTGAAGCTAAATCATGTGTTCGCATGGACTTGAAGCTACCTCGTTTGTTTCGCATTCTGTTGAAGCTAAATCAAATGTATCACAAGTATTTGAAGCCAAACCATTTGCTTCGCATGGATTCGAAGATCAGCCTTCTACTTCGCATTTATTAGATGGTAAATCATGCGTTTCGCATGGATTTGAAGCTAACTCGTTTGTTTCGCATGCTGTTGAAGCTAAATCATGTATATCACAAGTATTTGAAGCTATATCATTTGTTTCGCATGGATTCGAAGATTAGCCTTCTACTTCGCATTGATTAGATGCTAAATCATGTGTTTAGCATGGATTTGAATCTAACTCGTTTGTTTCGCATGCTGTTGAAGATAAGTCATGTATATCACAAGTATTTGAAGCTAAACCATTTGTTTCGCATGGATTCGAAGATAAGCCTTCCACTTCGCATTCATTTGAAGCTAAATCATGTGTTCCGCATGGATTTGAAGCTAACTCGTTTGTTTCGCATGCAGTTGAAGCTGAATCATGTATATCACAAGTATTTGCGGCTAAACCATTTGTTTCGCATGGATTCGAAGGTAACACTTCTACTTCGCATTGATTTGAAGCTAAATCATGCGTTTCGCATGGATTTGAAGCTAACTCGTTTGTTTCGCATTCTGTTGAAGCTAAATCATGCATATCACAAGTATTTGAAGCTAAACCATTTGTTTCGCATGGATTCGTTAGATAAGCCTTCTACTTCGCATTGATTTTAATCTAAATCATGTGTTTCGCATGGATTTGAAGCTAACTCGTTTGTTTCGCATTCTGTTGAAGCTAAATCAAATGTATCACAAGTATTTGAAGCTATATCATTTGTTTCGCATGGATTCGAAGATTAGCCTTCTACTTCGCATTGATTAGATGCTAAATCATGTGTTTAGCATGGATTTGAAGCTAACTCGCTTGTTTCGCATGCTGTTGAAGATAAGTCATGTATATCACAAGTATTTGAAGCAAAACCATTTGTTTCGCATGGTTTCGAAGATAAGCCTTCCACTTCGCATTCATTTGAAGCTAAATCATGTGTTCCGCATGGATTTAAAGCTTACTCGTTTGTTTCGCATGCAGTTGATGCTGAATCATGTATGTCACAAGTATTTGCGGCTAAACCATTTGTTTCGCATGGATTCGAAGGTAACCCTTCTTCTTCGCATTCATTTGAAGCTAAATCATGTGTTTCGCATGGATTTGAATCTAACTCGTTTGTTTCGCATGCTGTTGAAACTAAATCATGTATATCACAAGTATTTGAAGCTAAACCATTTGCTTCGCATGGATTCGAAGATCAGCCTTCTACATCGCATTGATTAGATGCTAAATCATGTGTTTCGCATGGGTTTGAAGCTAACTCGTTTGTTTCGCCTGCATTTGAAGCCATATCACTTATATTTTCAAGTATGTGAAGCTAAATCATTCGTTTTGCATGGATTTGAAGCTAAGCCATCAACTTCGCGTTGACTTGATGCTTATTCATGTGTTTCGCATGGATTTGAAGCTAACTCGTTTGTTTCGCAGGCAGTTGAAGCTGAATCATGTATATCAAAAGTATTTGAAGCTAAACTATTCGTTTCGCATGGATTCGAAGATAAGCCTTCCACTTCGCATTGATTTGAAGCTAAATCATGTGTTCCGCATGGATTTGAAGCTGACTCGTTTGTTTCGCATGTAGTTGAAGCTGAATCATGTATATCACAAGTATTTGCGGTTAAACCATTTGTTTCGCATGGATTCGAAGGTAACCCTTCTACTTCGCATTGATTTTAATCTAAATCATGTGTTTCGCATGGATTTCAAGCTAACTCGTTTGTTTCGCATGCTGTTGAAACTAAATCATGTATATCACAAGTATTTGAAGCTAAACCATTTGCTTCGCATGGATTCGAAGATCAGCCTTCTACTTCGCATTGATTAGATGCTATATCATGTGTTTCGCATGGGTTTGAAGCTAACTCGTTTGTTTCGCAGGCAGTTGAAGCTGAATCATGTATATCACAAGTATTTGCGGCTAAACCATTTGTTTCGCATGGATTCGAAGGTAACCCTTCTACTTCGCATTGATTTTAATCTAAATCATGTGTTTCGCATGGATTTCAAGCTAACTCGTTTGTTTCGCATGCTGTTGAAGCTAAATCATGTATATCACAAGTATTTGAGGCTAAACCATTTGTTTCGCACGGATTCGAAGATAAGCCTCCTACTTCGCATTGATTTGAAGCTAAATCATGTGTTCGCATGGATTTGAAGCTAACTCGTTTGCTTCGCATGTTGTTGAAGCTAAATCAAGTGTATCACAAGTATTTGAAGCTAAACCATTTGTTTCGCATGGATTCGAAGATCAGCCTTCTACTTCGCATTGATTAGATGCTAAATCATGTGTTTCGCATGGATTTGAAGCTAACTCGTTTGTTTCGCATGCTGTTGAAGCTAAGTCATGTATATCACAAGTATTTGCGGGTAAACCATTTGTTTCGCATGGATTCGAAGGTAACCCTTCTACTTCGCATTGATTTGTAGCTAAATCATGTGTTTCGCATGGATTTGAATCTAACTCGTTTGTTTCGCATGCTGTTGAAACTAAATCATGTATATCACAAGTATTTGAAGCTAAACCATTTGCTACGCATGGATTCGAAAATCAGCCTTCTACTTCGCATTGATTAGATGCTAAATCATGTGTTTCGCATGGGTTTGAAGCTAACTCGTTTGTTTCGCCTGCATTTGAAGCCATATCACTTATATTTTCAAGTATGTGAAGCTAAATCATTCGTTTTGCATGGATTTGAAGCTAAGCCATCAACTTCGCGTTGACTTGATGCTTATTCATGTGTTTCGCATGGATTTGAAGCTAACTCGTTTGTTTCGCAGGCAGTTGAAGCTGAATCATGTATATCAAAAGTATTTGAAGCTAAACTATTCGTTTCGCATGGATTCGAAGATAAGCCTTCCACTTCGCATTGATTTGAAGCTAAATCATGTGTTCCGCATGGATTTGAAGCTGACTCGTTTGTTTCGCATGCAGTTGAAGCTGAATCATGTATATCACAAGTATTTGCGGCTAAACCATTTGTTTCGCATGGATTCGAAGGTAACCCTTCTACTTCGCATTGATTTTAATCTAAATCATGTGTTTCGCATGGATTTCATGCTAACTCGTTTGTTTCGCATGCTGTTGAAACTAAATCATGTATATCACAAGTATTTGAAGCTAAACCATTTGCTTCGCATGGATTCGAAGATCAGCCTTCTACATCGCATTGATTAGATGCTAAATCATGTGTTTCGCATGGGTTTGAAGCTAACTCGTTTGTTTCGCCTGCATTTGAAGCCATATCACTTATATTTTCAAGTATGTGAAGCTAAATCATTCGTTTTGCATGGATTTGAAGCTAAGCCATCAACTTCGCGTTGACTTGATGATAAATCATGTGTTTCGCATGGATTTGAAGCTAACTCGTTTGTTTCGCATGCAGTTGAAGCTGAATCATGTATATCACAAGTATTTGCGGCTAAACCATTTGTTTCGCATGGATTCGAAGGTAACCCTTCTACTTCGCATTGATTTTAATCTAAATCATGTGTTTCGCATGGATTTGAAGCTAACTCGTTTGTTTCGCATGCTGTTGAAGCTAAATCATGTATATCACAAGTATTTGAAGCTAAACCATTTGTTTCGCATGGATTCGAAGATAAGCCTCCTACATCGCATTGATTTGAAGCTAAATCATGTGTTCGCATGGATTTGAAGCTTACTCGTTTGCTTCGCATGCTGTTGAAGCTAAATCAAGTGTATCACAAGTATTTGAAGCTAAACCATTTGTTTCGCATGGATTCGAAGATCAGCCTCCTACTTCGCATTGATTAGATGCTAAATCATGTGTTTCGCATGGATTTGAAGCTAACTCGTTTGTTTCGCATGCTGTTGAAACTAAATCATGTATATCACAAGTATTTGAAGCGATATCATTTGTTTCGCATGGATTCGAAGATTAGCCTTCTACTTCGCATTGATTAGATGCTAAATCATGTGTTTAGCATGGGTTTGAAGCTAACTCGTTTGTTTCGCCTGCATTTGAAGCCATATCACTTATATTTTCAAGTATGTGAAGCTAAATCATTCGTTTCGCATGGATTTGAAGCAAAGCCATCAACTTCGCGTTGACTTGATACTAAATCATGTTTTTCGTTTGGACTTGAAGCTAACTCGTTTGTTTCGCATGTTGTTGAAGATAAATCATGTATATCACAAGTATTTGAAGCTATATCATATGTTTCGCATGGATTCGAAGATAACCCTTCTAATTCGCATTGATTTGAAGCTAAATCTTGTGTTTCGCATGGATTTGAAGCTGACTCGTTTGTTTCGCATGCAGTTGAAGCTGAATCATGTATATCACAAGTATTTGCGGATAAACCATTTGTTTCGCATGGATTCGAAGGTAACCCATCTACTTCGCATTGATTTTAATCTAAATCATGTGTTTCGCATGGATTTGAAGCTAACTCGTTTGTTTCGCATAGTGTTGAAGCTAAATCATGTATATCACAAGTATTTGAGGCTAAACCATTTGTTTCGCACGGATTCGAAGATAAGCCTCCTACTTCGCATTGATTTGAAGCTAAATCATGTGTTCGCATGGATTTGAAGCTAACTCGTTTGCTTCGCATGTTGTTGAAGCTAAATCAAGTGTATCACAAGTATTTGAAGCTAAACCATTTGCTTCGCATGGATTCGAAAATCAGCCTTCTACTTCGCATTGATTAGATGCTAAATCATGTGTTTCGCATGGGTTTGAAGCTAACTCGTTTGTTTCGCAGGCAGTTGAAGCTGAATCATGTATATCAAAAGTATTTGAAGCTAAACTATTCGTTTCGCATGGATTCGAAGATAAGCCTTCCACTTCGCATTGATTTGAAGCTAAATCATGTGTTCCGCATGGATTTGAAGCTGACTCGTTTGTTTCGCATGCAGTTGAAGCTGAACCATGTATATCACAAGTATTTGCGGCTAAACCATTTGTTTCGCATGGATTCGAAGGTAACCCTTCTATTTCGCAGTGATTTTAATCTAAATCATGTGTTTCGCATGGATTTGAAGCTAGCTCGTTTGTTTCGCATGCTGTTGAAGCTAAATCATGTATATCACAAGTATTTGAAGCTAAACCATTTGTTTCGCATGGATTCGAAGATCAGCCTTCTACTTCGCATTGATTAGATGCTAAATCATGTGTTTCGCATGGATTTGAAGCTAACTCGTTTGTTTCGCATGCTGTTGAAGCTAAGTCATATATATAACAAGTATTTGAAGCTAAACCATTTGTTTCGCATGGATTCGAAGATAAGCCTCCTACGACGCATTGATTTGAAGCTAAATCATTTGTTCGCATGGACTTGAAGCTACCTCGTTTGTTTCGCATTCTGTTGAAGCTAAATCAAGTGTATCACAAGTATTTGAAGCCAAACCATTTGCTTCGCATGGATTCGAAGCTCAGCCTTCTACTTCGCATTTATTAGATGGTAAATCATGCGTTTCGCATGGATTTGAAGCTAACTCGTTTGTTTCGCATTCTGTTGAAGCTAAATCATGCATATCACAAGTATTTGAAGCTAAACCATTTGTTTCGCATGGATTCGAAGATAAGCCTTCTACTTCACATTGATTTTAATCTAAATCATGTGTTTCGCATGGATTTGAAGCTAACTCGTTTGTTTAGCAAGCTGTTGAAGCTAAATCATGTATATCACAAGTATTTGAAGCTATATCATATGTTTCGCATGGATTCGAAGATAACCCTTCTAATTCGCATTGATTTGAAGCTAAATCATGTGTTTCGGATGGATTTGAAGCTAACTCGTTTTTTTTCGCATGCTGTTGAAGCTTAGTCATGTATATCACAAGTATTTGAAGCTAAACCATTTGTTTCGCATGGATTCGAAGATAAGCCTCCTACCTCGCATTGATTTGAAGCTAAATCATGTGTTCGCATGGACTTGAAGCTACCTCGTTTGTTTCGCATTCTGTTGAAGCTAAATCAAATGTATCACAAGTATTTGAAGCCAAACCATTTGCTTCGCATGGATTCGAAGATCAGCCTTCTACTTCGCATTTATTAGATGGTAAATCATGCGTTTCGCATGGATTTGAAGCTAACTCGTTTGTTTCGCATGCTGTTGAAGCTAAATCATGTATATCACAAGTATTTGAAGCTATATCATTTGTTTCGCATGGATTCGAAGATTAGCCTTCTACTTCGCATTGATTAGATGCTAAATCATGTGTTTAGCATGGATTTGAATCTAACTCGTTTGTTTCGCATGCTGTTGAAGATAAGTCATGTATATCACAAGTATTTGAAGCTAAACCATTTGTTTCGCATGGATTCGAAGATAAGCCTTCCACTTCGCATTCATTTGAAGCTAAATCATGTGTTCCGCATGGATTTGAAGCTAACTCGTTTGTTTCGCATGCAGTTGAAGCTGAATCATGTATATCACAAGTATTTGCGGCTAAACCATTTGTTTCGCATGGATTCGAAGGTAACACTTCTACTTCGCATTGATTTGAAGCTAAATCATGCGTTTCGCATGGATTTGAAGCTAACTCGTTTGTTTCGCATTCTGTTGAAGCTAAATCATGCATATCACAAGTATTTGAAGCTAAACCATTTGTTTCGCATGGATTCGTTAGATAAGCCTTCTACTTCGCATTGATTTTAATCTAAATCATGTGTTTCGCATGGATTTGAAGCTAACTCGTTTGTTTCGCATTCTGTTGAAGCTAAATCAAATGTATCACAAGTATTTGAAGCTATATCATTTGTTTCGCATGGATTCGAAGATTAGCCTTCTACTTCGCATTGATTAGATGCTAAATCATGTGTTTAGCATGGATTTGAAGCTAACTCGTTTGTTTCGCATGCTGTTGAAGATAAGTCATGTATATCACAAGTATTTGAAGCAAAACCATTTGTTTCGCATGGATTCGAAGATCAGCCTTCTACATCGCATTGATTAGATGCTAAATCATGTGTTTCGCATGGGTTTGAAGCTAACTCGTTTGTTTCGCCTGCATTTGAAGCCATATCACTTATATTTTCAAGTATGTGAAGCTAAATCATTCGTTTTGCATGGATTTGAAGCTAAGCCATCAACTTCGCGTTGACTTGATGCTTATTCATGTGTTTCGCATGGATTTGAAGCTAACTCGTTTGTTTCGCAGGCAGTTGAAGCTGAATCATGTATATCAAAAGTATTTGAAGCTAAACTATTCGTTTCGCATGGATTCGAAGATAAGCCTTCCACTTCGCATTGATTTGAAGCTAAATCATGTGTTCCGCATGGATTTGAAGCTGACTCGTTTGTTTCGCATGTAGTTGAAGCTGAATCATGTATATCACAAGTATTTGCGGTTAAACCATTTGTTTCGCATGGATTCGAAGGTAACCCTTCTACTTCGCATTGATTTTAATCTAAATCATGTGTTTCGCATGGATTTAAAGCTAACTCGTTTGTTTCGCATGCTGTTGAAACTAAATCACGTATATCACAAGTATTTGAAGCTAAACCATTTGCTTCGCATGGATTCGAAGATCAGCCTTCTACTTCGCATTGATTAGATGCTATATCATGTGTTTCGCATGGGTTTGAAGCTAACTCGTTTGTTTCGCAGGCAGTTGAAGCTGAATCATGTATATCACAAGTATTTGCGGCTAAACCATTTGTTTCGCATGGATTCGAAGGTAACCCTTCTACTTCGCATTGATTTTAATCTAAATCATGTGTTTCGCATGGATTTCAAGCTAACTCGTTTGTTTCGCATGCTGTTGAAGCTAAATCATGTATATCACAAGTATTTGAAGCTAAACCATTTGTTTCGCATAGATTCGAAGATAAGCCTCCTACTTCGCATTGATTTGAAGCTAAATCATGTGTTTCGCTTGGATTTGAAGCTAACTCGTTTGTTTCGCTTGCTGTTGAAGCTAAGTCAGGTATATCACAAGTATTTGCGGCTAAACCATTTGTTTCGCATGGATTCGAAGGTAACCCTTCTACTTCGCATTGATTTGAAGCTAAATCATGTGTTTCGCATGGATTTCAAGCTAACTCGTTTGTTTCGCAGGCAGTTGAAGCTGAATCATGTATATCAAAAGTATTTGAAGCTAAACTATTCGTTTCGCATGGATTCGAAGATAAGCCTTCCACTTCGCATTGATTTGAAGCTAAATCATGTGTTCCGCATGGATTTGAAGCTGACTCGTTTGTTTCGCATGCAGTTGAAGCTGAATCATGTATATCACAAGTATTTGCGGCTAAACCATTTGTTTCGCATGGATTCGAAGGTAACCCTTCTACTTCGCATTGATTTTAATCTAAATCATGTGTTTCGCATGGATTTCAAGCTAACTCGTTTGTTTCGCATGCTGTTGAAGCTAAATCATGTATATCACAAGTATTTGAAGCTAAACCATTTGTTTCGCATGGATTCGAAGATAAGCCTCCTACTTCGCATTGATTTGAAGCTAAATCATGTGTTCGCATGGATTTGAAGCTTACTCGTTTGCTTCGCATGCTGTTGAAGCTAAATCAAGTTTATCACAAGTATTTGAAGCTAAACCATTTGTTTCGCATGGATTCGAAGATCAGCCTCCTACTTCGCATTGATTAGATGCTAAATCATGTGTTTCGCATGGATTTGAAGCTAACTCGTTTGTTTCGCATGCTGTTGAAACTAAATCATGTATATCACAAGTATTTGAAGCGATATCATTTGTTTCGCATGGATTCGAAGATTAGCCTTCTACTTCGCATTGATTAGATGCTAAATCATGTGTTTAGCATGGGTTTGAAGCTAACTCGTTTGTTTCGCCTGCATTTGAAGCTATATCACTTATATTCACAAGTATGTGAAGCTAAATCATTCGTTTCGCATGGATTTGAAGCAAAGCCATCAACTTCGCGTTGACTTGATACTAAATCATGTTTTTCGTTTGGACTTGAAGCTAACTCGTTTGTTTCGCATGTTGTTGAAGATAAATCATGTATATCACAAGTATTTGAAGCTATATCATATGTTTCGCATGGATTCGAAGATAACCCTTCTAATTCGCATTGATTTGAAGCTAAATCTTGTGTTTCGCATGGATTTGAAGCTGACTGGTTTGTTTCGCATGCAGTTGAAGCTGAATCATGTATATCACAAGTATTTGCGGATAAACCATTTGTTTCGCATGGATTCGAAGGTAACCCTTCTACTTCGCATTGATTTTAATCTAAATCATGTGTTTCGCATGGATTTGAAGCTAACTCGTTCGTTTTGCATAGTGTTGAAGCTAAATCATGTATATCACAAGTATTTGAGGCTAAACCATTTGTTTCGCACGGATTCGAAGATAAGCCTCCTACTTCGCATTGATTTGAAGCTAAGTCATGTGTTCGCATGGATTTGAAGCTAACTCGTTTGTTTCGCTTGCTGTTGAAGCTAAGTCAGGTATATCACAAGGATTTGCGGCTAAACCATTTGTTTCGCATGGATTCGAAGGTAACCCTTCTACTTCGCATTGATTTGAAGCTAAATCATGTGTTTCGCATGGATTTGAATCTAACTCGTTTGTTTCGCATGCTGTTGAAACTAAATCATGTATATCACAAGTATTTGAAGCTAAACCATTTGCTTCGCATGGATTCGAAGATCAGCCTTCTACATCGCATTGATTAGATGCTAAATCATGTGTTTCGCATGGGTTTGAAGCTAACTCGTTTGTTTCGCCTGCATTTGAAGCCATATCACTTATATTTTCAAGTATGTGAAGCTAAATCATTCGTTTTGCATGGATTTGAAGCTAAGCCATCAACTTCGCGTTGACTTGATGATAAATCATGTGTTTCGCATGGATTTGAAGCTAACTCGTTTGTTTCCTAGGCAGTTGAAGCTGAATCATGTATATCAAAAGTATTTGAAGCTAAACTATTCGTTTCGCATGGATTCGAAGATAAGCCTTGCACTTCGCATTGATTTGAAGCAAAATCATGTGTTCCGCATGGATTTGAAGCTGACTCGTTTGTTTCGCATGCAGTTGAAGCTGAATCATGTATATCACAAGTATTTGCGGCTAAACCATTTGTTTCGCATGGATTCGAAGATAAGCCTCCTACTTCGCATTGATTTGAAGCTAAATCATGTGTTCGCATGGATTTGAAGCTTACTCGTTTGCTTCGCATGCTGTTGAAGCTAAATCAAGTTTATCACAAGTATTTGAAGCTAAACCATTTGTTTCGCATGGATTCGAAGATCAGCCTCCTACTTCGCATTGATTAGATGCTAAATCATGTGTTTCGCATGGATTTGAAGCTAACTCGTTTGTTTCGCATGCTGTTGAAACTAAATCATGTATATCACAAGTATTTGAAGCGATATCATTTGTTTCGCATGGATTCGAAGTTCAGCCTTCTACTTCGCATTGATTAGATACTAAATCATGAGTTTCGCATGTTTTGAAGCTAACTCGTTTGTTTCGCAGGCAGTTGAAGCTGAATCATGTATATCAAAAGTATTTGAAGCTAAACTATTCGTTTCGCATGGATTCGAAGATAAGCCATCAACTTCGCATTGACTTGATGCTAATTCATGTGTTTCGCATGGATTTGAAGCTAACTCGTTTGTTTCGCAGGCAGTTGAAGCTGAATCATGTATATCAAAAGTATTTGAATCTAAACTCTTCGTTAGCATGGATTCGAAGATAAGCCTTCCACTTCGCATTGATTTGAAGCTAAATCGTGTGTTTCGTATGGATTTGAAGTTATCTCGTTTGTTTCGCATGCAGTTGAAGCTAAATCATGTATATCACAAGTATTAGAAGCTAAACCATTTGTTTCGCATGGATTCGAAAATAAGCCTTCTACTTCGCATTGATTTTAATCTAAATCATGTGTTTCGCATGGATTTGAAGCTAACTCGTTTGTTTCCTAGGCAGTTGAAGCTGAATCATGTATATCAAAAGTATTTGAAGCTAAACTATTCGTTTCGCATGGATTCGAAGATAAGCCTTGCACTTCGCATTGATTTGAAGCTAAATCATGTGTTTCGCATGGATTTGAAGCTGACTCGTTTGTTTCGCATGCAGTTGAAGCTGAATCATGTATATCACAAGTATTTGCGGCTAAACCATTTGTTTCGCATGGATTCGAAGGTAACCCTTCTACTTCGCATTGATTTTAATCTAAATCATGCGTTTCTCATGGATTTGAAGCTAACTCGTTTGTTTCGCATTCTCTTGAAGCTAAATCATGCATATCACAAGTATTTGAAGCTAAACCATTTGTTTCGCATGGATTCGAAGATAAGCCTCCTACTTCGCATTGATTTGAAGCTAAATCATGTGTTCGCATGGATTTGAAGCTACCTCGTTTGTTTAGCATGCAGTTGAAGCTGAATCATGTATATCAAAAGTATTTGAAGCTAAACTATTCGTTTCGCATAGATTCGAAGATAAGCCTTCTACTTCGCATTGATTTTAATCTAAATCATGTGTTTCGCATGGATCTGAAGATAACTCGTTTGTTTCGCATGCTGTTGAAGCTAAATCATGTATATCACAAGTATTTGAAGCTATATCATATGTTTCGCATGGATTCGAAGATAACCCTTCTAATTCGCATTGATTTGAAGCTAAATCATGTGTTTCGCATGGATTTGAAGCTAACTCGTTTGTTTCGCATGCTGTTGAAGCTAAGTCATGTATATCACAAGTATTTCAACCTAAACCATTTGTTTCGCATGGATTCGAAGGTAACCCTTCTACTTCGCATTGATTTGAAGCTAAATCATGTGTTCCGCATGGATTCGAAGCTAACTCGATTGTTTCGCATGCAGTGGAAGCTGAATCATGTATATCACAAGTATTTGCGGCTAAACCATTTGTTTCGCATGGATTCGAAGGTAACACTTCTACTTCGCATTGATTTGAAGCTAAATCATTCGTTTCGCATGGATTTGAAGCTAACTCGTTTGTTTCGCATTCTGTTGAAGCTAAATCATGCATATCACAAGTATTTGAAGCTAAACCATTTGTTTCGCATGGATTCGAAGATAAGCCTTCTACTTCGCATTGATTTTAATCTAAATCATGTGTTTCGCATGGATTTGAAGCTAACTCGTTTGTTTCGCATGCTGTTGAAGCTAAGTCATGTATATCACAAGTATTTGCGGCTAAACCATTTGTTTCGCATGGATTCGAAGGTAATCCTTCTACTTCGCATTGATTTGAAGCTAAATCATGTGTTCCGCATGGATTTGAAGCTAACTCGTTTGTTTCGCATGCTGTTGAAGCTAAATCATGAATATCACAAGTATTTGAAGCTATATCATTTGTTTCGCATGGATTCGAAGATAACCCTTCTAATTCGCATTGATTTGAAGCTAAATCATGTGTTTCGCATGGATTTGAAGCTAACTCGTTTGTTTCGCATGCTGTTGAAGCTAATTCATGTATATCACAAGTATTTACGGCTAAACCATTTGTTTCGCATGGAATCGAAGGTAACCCTTCTACTTCGCATTGATTTTAATCTAAATCATGTGTTTCGCATGGATTTGAAGCTAACTCGTTTGTTTCGCATGCTGTTGAAGCTAAATCATGTATATCACAAGTATTTGAATCTAAACCATTTGTTTCGCATGGATTCGAAGATAAGCCTCCTACTTCGCATTGATTTGAAGCTAGATCAAGTGTTTCGCATGGATTTGAAGCTAACTCGTTTGTTTCGCATGCTGTTGAAGCTAAGTCATGTATATCACAAGTATTTGCGGCTAAACCATTTGTTTCGCATGGATTCGAAGATAACCCTTCTAATTCGCATTGATTTGAAGCTAAATCTTGTGTTTCGCATGGATTTGAAGCTGACTGGTTTGTTTCGCATGCAGTTGAAGCTGAATCATGTATATCACAAGTATTTGCGGATAAACCATTTGTTTCGCATGGATTCGAAGGTAACCCTTCTACTTCGCATTGATTTTAATCTAAATCATGTGTTTCGCATGGATTTGAAGCTAACTCGTTCGTTTTGCATAGTGTTGAAGCTAAATCATGTATATCACAAGTATTTGAGGCTAAACCATTTGTTTCGCACGGATTCGAAGATAAGCCTCCTACTTCGCATTGATTTGAAGCTAAGTCATATGTTCGCATGGATTTGAAGCTAACTCGTTTGTTTCGCTTGCTGTTGAAGCTAAGTCAGGTATATCACAAGGATTTGCGGCTAAACCATTTGTTTCGCATGGATTCGAAGGTAACCCTTCTACTTCGCATTGATTTGAAGCTAAATCATGTGTTTCGCATGGATTTGAATCTAACTCGTTTGTTTCGCATGCTGTTGAAACTAAATCATGTATATCACAAGTATTTGAAGCTAAACCATTTGCTTCGCATGGATTCGAAGATCAGCCTTCTACATCGCATTGATTAGATGCTAAATCATGTGTTTCGCATGGGTTTGAAGCTAACTCGTTTGTTTCGCCTGCATTTGAAGCCATATCACTTATATTTTCAAGTATGTGAAGCTAAATCATTCGTTTTGCATGGATTTGAAGCTAAGCCATCAACTTCGCGTTGACTTGATGATAAATCATGTGTTTCGCATGGATTTGAAGCTAACTCGTTTGTTTCCTAGGCAGTTGAAGTTGAATCATGTATATCAAAAGTATTTGAAGCTAAACTATTCGTTTCGCATGGATTCGAAGATAAGCCTTGCACTTCGCATTGATTTGAAGCTAAATCATGTGTTCCGCATGGATTTGAAGCTGACTCGTTTGTTTCGCATGCAGTTGAAGCTGAATCATGTATATCACAAGTATTTGCGGCTAAACCATTTGTTTCGCATGGATTCGAAGATAAGCCTCCTACTTCGCATTGATTTGAAGCTAAATCATGTGTTCGCATGGATTTGAAGCTTACTCGTTTGCTTCGCATGCTGTTGAAGCTAAATCAAGTTTATCACAAGTATTTGAAGCTAAACCATTTGTTTCGCATGGATTCGAAGATCAGCCTCCTACTTCGCATTGATTAGATGCTAAATCATGTGTTTCGCATGGATTTGAAGCTAACTCGTTTGTTTCGCATGCTGTTGAAACTAAATCATGTATATCACAAGTATTTGGATCGATATCATTTGTTTCGCATGGATTCGAAGATTAGCCTTCTACTTCGCATTGATTAGATGCTAAATCATGTGTTTAGCATGGGTTTGAAGCTAACTCGTTTGTTTCGCCTGCATTTGAAGCTATATCACTTATATTCACAAGTATGTGAAGCTAAATCATTCGTTTCGCATGGATTTGAAGCAAAGCCATCAACTTCGCGTTGACTTGATACTAAATCATGTTTTTCGTTTGGACTTGAAGCTAACTCGTTTGTTTCGCATGTTGTTGAAGATAAATCATGTATATCACAAGTATTTGAAGCTATATCACATGTTTCGCATGGATTCGAAGATAACCCTTCTAATTCGCATTGATTTGAAGCTAAATCTTGTGTTTCGCATGGATTTGAAGCTGACTCGTTTGTTTCGCATGCAGTTGAAGCTGAATCATGTATATCACAAGTATTTGCGGATAAACCATTTGTTTCGCATGGATTCGAAGGTAACCCTTCTACTTCGCATTGATTTTAATCAAAATCATGTGTTTCGCATGGATTTGAAGCTAACTCGTTTGTTTCGCATAGTGTTGAAGCTAAATCATGTATATCACAAGTATTTGAGGCTAAACCATTTGTTTCGCACGGATTCGAAGATAAGCCTCCTACTTCGCATTGATTTGAAGCTAAGTCATGTGTTCGCATGGATTTGAAGCTAACTCGTTTGCTTCGCATGTTGTTGAAGCTAAATCAAGTGTATCACAAGTATTTGAAGCTAAACCATTTGTTTCGCATGGATTCGAAGGTAACCCTTCTACTTCGCATTGATTTGAAGCTAAATCATGTGTTTCGCATGGATTTGAAGCTGACTCGTTTGTTTCGCATGTAGTTGAAGCTGAATCATGTATATCACAAGTATTTGCGGCTAAACCATTTGTTTCGCATGGATTCGAAGGTAACCCTTCTACTTCGCATTGATTTTAATCTAAATCATGTGTTTCGCATGGATTTCAAGCTAACTCGTTTGTTTCGCATGCTGTTGAAGCAAAATCATGTATATCACAAGTATTTGAATCTAAACCATTTGTTTCGCATGGATTCGAAGATAAGCCTCCTACTTCGCATTGATTTGAAGCTAAATCATGTGTTTCGCATGGATTTGAAGCTAACTCGTTTGTTTCGCATGCTGTTGAAACTAAATCATGTATATCACAAGTATTTGAAGCTAAACCATTTGCTTCGCATGGATTCGAAGATCAGCCTTCTACATCGCATTGATTAGATGCTAAATCATGTGTTTTGCATGGGTTTGAAGCTAACTCGTTTGTTTCGCCTGCATTTGAAGCCATATCACTTATATTTTCAAGTATGTGAAGCTAAATCATTTGTTTTGCATGGATTTGAAGCTAAGCCATCAACTTCGCGTTGACTTGATGATAAATCATGTGTTTCGCATGGATTTGAAGCTAACTCGTTTGTTTCGCATGCTGTTGAAACTAAATCATGTATATCACAAGTATTTGAAGCTAAACCATTTGCTTCGCATGGATTCGAAGATCAGCCTTCTACATCGCATTGATTAGATGCTAAATCATGTGTTTTGCATGGGTTTGAAGCTAACTCGTTTGTTTCGCCTGCATTTGAAGCCATATCACTTATATTTTCAAGTATGTGAAGCTAAATCATTTGTTTTGCATGGATTTGAAGCTAAGCCATCAACTTCGCGTTGACTTGATGATAAATCATGTGTTTCGCATGGATTTGAAGCTAACTCGTTTGTTTCCTAGGCAGTTGAAGCTGAATCATGTATATCAAAAGTATTTGAAGCTAAACTATTCGTTTCGCATGGATTCGAAGATAAGCCTTGCACTTCGCATTGATTTGAAGCTAAATCATGTGTTTCGCATGGATTTGAAGCTGACTCGTTTGTTTCGCATGCAGTTGAAGCTGAATCATGTATATCACAAGTATTTGCGGCTAAACCATTTGTTTCGCATGGATTCGAAGGTAACCCTTCTACTTCGCATTGATTTTAATCTAAATCATGTGTTTCGCATGGATTTGAAGCTAACTCGTTTGTTTCGCGTGCTGTTGAAGCTAAATCATGTATATCACAAGTATTTGAAGCTAAACCATTTGTTTCGCATGGATTCGAAGGTAACCCTTCTACTTCGCATTGATTTTAATCTAAATCATGTGTTTCGCATGGATTTGAAGCTAACTCGTTTGTTTCGCATGCTGTTGAAGCTAAATCATGTATATCACAAGTATTTGAAGCTAAACCATTTGTTTCGCATGGATTCGAAGATAAGCCTCCTACTTCGCATTGATTTGAAGCTAAATCATGTGTTCGCATGGATTTGATGCTAACTCGTTTGCTTCGCATGCTGTTGAAGCTAAATCAAGTGTATCACAAGTATTTGAAGCTAAACCATTTGTTTCGCATGGATTCGAAGATAAGCCTACCACTTCGCATTGATTTGAAGCTAAATCATGTGTTCCGCATGGATTTGAAGCTGACTCGTTTGTTTCGCATGCAGTTGAAGCTGAATCATGTATATCACAAGTATTTGCGGCTAAACCATTTGTTTCGCATGGATTCGAAGGTAACCCTTCTACTTCGCATTGATTTTAATCTAAATCATGTGTTTCGCATGGATTTCAAGCTAACTCGTTTGTTTCGCATGCTGTTGAAGCAAAATCATGTATATCACAAGTATTTGAATCTAAACCATTTGTTTCGCATGGATTCGAAGATAAGCCTCCTACTTCGCATTGATTTGAAGCTAAATCATGTGTTTCGCATGGATTTGAAGCTAACTCGTTTGTTTCGCATGCTGTTGAAACTAAATCATGTATATCACAAGTATTTGAAGCTAAACCATTTGCTTCGCATGGATTCGAAGATCAGCCTTCTACATCGCATTGATTAGATGCTAAATCATGTGTTTTGCATGGGTTTGAAGCTAACTCGTTTGTTTCGCCTGCATTTGAAGCCATATCACTTATATTTTCAAGTATGTGAAGCTAAATCATTTGTTTTGCATGGATTTGAAGCTAAGCCATCAACTTCGCGTTGACTTGATACTAAATCATGTGTTTCGCATGGATTTGAAGCTAACTCGTTTGTTTCCTAGGCAGTTGAAGCTGAATCATGTATATCAAAAGTATTTGAAGCTAAACTATTCGTTTCGCATGGATTCGAAGATAAGCCTTGCACTTCGCATTGATTTGAAGCTAAATCATGTGTTCCGCATGGATTTGAAGCTGACTCGTTTGTTTCGCATGCAGTTGAAGCTGAATCATGTATATCACAAGTATTTGCGGCTAAACCATTTGTTTCGCATGGATTCGAAGGTAACCCTTCTACTTCGCATTGATTTTAATCTAAATCATGCGTTTCACATGGATTTGAAGCTAACTCGTTTGTTTCGCATTCTCTTGAAGCTAAATCATGCATATCACAAGTATTTGAAGCTAAACCATTTGTTTCGCATGGATTCGAAGATAAGCCTCCTACTTCACATTGATTTGAAGCTAAATCATGTGTTCGCATGGATTTGAAGCTACCTCGTTTGTTTAGCATGCAGTTGAAGCTGAATCATGTATATCAAAAGTATTTGAAGCTAAACTATTCGTTTCGCATAGATTCGAAGATAAGCCTTCTACTTCGCATTGATTTTAATCTAAATCATGTGTTTCGCATGGATCTGAAGATAACTCGTTTGTTTCGCATGCTGTTGAAGCTAAATCATGTATATCACAAGTATTTGAAGCTATATCATATGTTTCGCATGGATTCGAAGATAACCCTTCTAATTCGCATTGATTTGAAGCTAAATCATGTGTTTCGCATGGATTTGAAGCTAACTCGTTTGTTTCGCATGCTGTTGAAGCTAAGTCATGTATATCACAAGTATTTCAACCTAAACCATTTGTTTCGCATGGATTCGAAGGTAACCCTTCTACTTCGCATTGATTTGAAGCTAAATCATGTGTTCCGCATGGATTCGAAGCTAACTCGATTGTTTCGCATGCAGTGGAAGCTGAATCATGTATATCACAAGTATTTGCGGCTAAACCATTTGTTTCGCATGGATTCGAAGGTAACACTTCTACTTCGCATTGATTTGAAGCTAAATCATTCGTTTCGCATGGATTTGAAGCTAACTCGTTTGTTTCGCATTCTGTTGAAGCTAAATCATGCATATCACAAGTATTTGAAGCTAAACCATTTGTTTCGCATGGATTGGAAGATAAGCCTTCTACTTCGCATTGATTTTAATCTAAATCATGTGTATCGCATGGATTTGAAGCTAACTCGTTTGTTTCGCATGCTGTTGAAGCTAAGTCATGTATATCACAAGTATTTGCGGCTAAACCATTTGTTTCGCATGGATTCGAAGGTAACCCTTCTACTTCGCATTGATTTGAAGCTAAATCATGTGTTCCGCATGGATTTGAAGCTAACTCGTTTGTTTCGCATGCTGTTGAAGCTAAATCATGAATATCACAAGTATTTGAAGCTATATCATTTGTTTCGCATGGATTCGAAGATAACCCTTCTAATTCGCATTGATTTGAACCTAAATCATGTGTTTCGCATGGATTTGAAGCTAACTCGTTTGTTTCGCATGCTGTTGAAGCTAATTCATGTATATCACAAGTATTTACGGCTAAACCATTTGTTTCGCATGGAATCGAAGGTAACCCTTCTACTTCGCATTGATTTTAATCTAAATCATGTGTTTCGCATGGATTTGAAGCTAACTCGTTTGTTTCGCATGCTGTTGAAGCTAAATCATGTATATCACAAGTATTTGAATCTAAACCATTTGTTTCGCATGGATTCGAAGATAAGCCTCCTACTTCGCATTGATTTGAAGCTAGATCATGTGTTTCGCATGGATTTGAAGCTAACTCGTTTGTTTCGCATGCTGTTGAAGCTAAGTCATGTATATCACAAGTATTTGCGGCTAAACCATTTGTTTCGCATGGATTCGAAGGTAACCCTTCTACTTCGCATTGATTTGAAGCTAAATCATGTGTTTCGCATGGATTTGAAGCTGACTCGTTTGTTTCGCATGTAGTTGAAGCTGAATCATGTATATCACAAGTATTTGCGGCTAAACCATTTGTTTCGCATGGATTCGAAAGTAACCCTTCTACTTCGCATTGATTTTAATCTAAATCATGTGTTTCGCATGGATTTCAAGCTAACTCGTTTGTTTCGCATGCTGTTGAAGCAAAATCATGTATATCACAAGTATTTGAATCTAAACCATTTGCTTCGCATGGATTCGAAGATAAGCCTCCTACTTCGCATTGATTTGAAGCTAAATCATGTGTTTCGCATGGATTTGAAGCTAACTCGTTTGTTTCGCATGCTGTTGAAACTAAATCATGTATATCACAAGTATTTGAAGCTAAACCATTTGCTTCGCATGGATTCGAAGATCAGCCTTCTACATCGCATTGATTAGATGCTAAATCATGTGTTTTGCATGGGTTTGAAGCTAACTCGTTTGTTTCGCCTGCATTTGAAGCCATATCACTTATATTTTCAAGTATGTGAAGCTAAATCATTTGTTTTGCATGGATTTGAAGCTAAGCCATCAACTTCGCGTTGACTTGATGATAAATCATGTGTTTCGCATGGATTTGAAGCTAACTCGTTTGTTTCCTAGGCAGTTGAAGCTGAATCATGTATATCAAAAGTATTTGAAGCTAAACTATTCGTTTCGCATGGATTCGAATATAAGCCTTGCACTTCGCATTGATTTGAAGCTAAATCATGTGTTCCGCATGGATTTGAAGCTGACTCGTTTGTTTCGCATGCAGTTGAAGCTCAATCATGTATATCACAAGTATTTGCGGCTAAACCATTTGTTTCGCATGGATTCGAAGGTAACCCTTCTACTTCGCATTGATTTACGGCTAAATCATGTTTTCCGCATGGATTTGAAGCTAACTCGTTTGTTTCGCATGCTGTTGAAGCTAAATCATGCATATCACAAGTATTTGAAGCTAAACCATTTGTTTCGCATGGATTCGAAGATAAGCCTTCTACTTCGCATTGATTTTAATCTAAATCATGTGTTTCGCATGGATTTGAAGCTAACTCGTTTGTTTCGCATGCTGTTGAAGCTAAGTCATGTATATCACAAGTATTTGCGGCTAAACCATTTGTTTCGCATGGATTCGAAGATAAGCCTCCTACTTCGCATTGATTTGAAGCTAAATCATGTGTTCCGCATGGATTTGAAGCTAACTCGTTTGCTTCGCATGCTGTTGAAGCTAAATCATGTATATCACAAGTATTTGAATCTAAACCATTTGTTTCGCATGGATTCGAAGATAAGCCTCCTACTTCGCATTGATTTGAAGCTAGATCATGTGTTTCGCATGGATTTGAAGCTAACTCGTTTGTTTCGCATGCTGTTGAAGC
Organism: Megalopta genalis; assembly: GCF_051020955.1. Classification (NCBI taxonomy): domain Eukaryota; kingdom Metazoa; phylum Arthropoda; class Insecta; order Hymenoptera; family Halictidae; genus Megalopta; species Megalopta genalis. The sequence goes on along the minus strand of NW_027476201.1, from coordinate 187,528 downwards.
TGAATCATGTATATCACAAGTATTTGCGGCTAAACCATTTGTTTCGCATGGATTCGAAGGTAACCCTTCTACTTCGCATTGATTTGAAGCTAAATCATGTGTTTCGCATGGATTTGAAGCTGACTCGTTTGTTTCGCATGCAGTTGAAGCTGAATCATGTATATCACAAGTATTTGCGGCTAAACCATTTGTTTCGCATGGATTCGAAGGTAACCCTTCTACTTCGCATTGATTTTAATCTAAATCATGTGTTTCGCATGGATTTCAAGCTAACTCGTTTGTTTCGCATGCTGTTGAAGCAAAATCATGTATATCACAAGTATTTGAATCTAAACCATTTGTTTCGCATGGATTCGAAGATAAGCCTCCTACTTCGCATTGATTTGAAGCTAAATCATGTGTTTCGCATGGATTTGAAGCTAACTCGTTTGTTTCGCATGCTGTTGAAACTAAATCATGTATATCACAAGTATTTGAAGCTAAACCATTTGCTTCGCATGGATTCGAAGATCAGCCTTCTACATCGCATTGATTTACGGCTAAATCATGTTTTCCGCATGGATTTTAAGCTTAATTCGTTTTTTTCGCATGCAGTTGAAGCTAAATCATGTATATCACAAGTATTTGATTCTAAACCATTTGTTTCGCATGGATTCGAAGATGACCCTTCCAGTTCGCATTGATTTGAAGTTAAATCATGTGTTTCGCATGAACTTGAATCTAACTCGTTTATTTCGTATGCTGTTTAAGCTAAATCATGTATATCACAAGTATTTGAAGCTAAACCATTTGTTACGCATGGATTCGAAGATCAGCCTTCTACTTCGCATTGATTTACGGCTAAATCATGTTTTCCGCATGGATTTTAAGCTTAACTCGTTTTTTTCGCATGCAGTTGAAGCTAAATCATGTATATCACAAGCATTTGAAACTAAACCATTTGTTTCGCATGGATTCGAAGATAACCCTTCTACTTCGCATTGATTTGAAGTTAAATCATGTGTTTCGCATGAATTTGAATCTAACTCGTTTATTTCGTATGCTGTTGAAGCTAAATCATGTATATCACAAGTATATGAAGCTAATCCATTTGTTTCGCATGGATTCGAAGATAAGCCTTCTGCTTCGCATTGATTTGAAGCTAAATCATGTGTTTCGCATGGATTAGAATCTAACTCGTTTGTTTCGCATGCTGTTGAAGATAAATCAAGTGTATCACAAGTATTTGAAGCCAATCCATTTGCTTCGCATGGATTCGAAGATCAGCCTTCTACTTCGCATTGATTTGAAGCTAAATCATGTGTTTCGCATGGATTTGAAGCTAACTCGTTTGTTTCGCATTCTGTTGAAGCTAAATCATGCATATCACAAGTATTTGCGGCTAAACCATTTGTTTCGCATGGATTCGAAGATAAGCCTCCTACTTCGCATGGATTTGAAGCTAACTCGTTTGTTTCGCATGCAGTTGAAGCTGAATCATGTATATCACAAGTATTTGAAGCTAAACCATTTGATTCGCATGGATTCGAAGATAAGCCTCCTACTTCGCATTGATTTGAAGCTAAATCATGCGTTCGCATGGATTTGAAGCTAACTCGTTTCTTTCGCATGCTGTTGAAGCTAAATCATGTATATCACAAGTATTTGAAGCTATATCATATGTTTCGCATGGATTCGAAGATAACCCTTCTAATTCGCATTGATTTGAAGCTAAATCATGTGTTTCGCATGGATTTGAAGCTAACTCGTTTGTTTCGCATGCTGTTGAAGCTAAGTCATGTATATCATAAGTATTTGAAGCTAAACCATTTGATTCGCTTGGATTCGAAGATAAGCCACCTACTTCGCATTGATTTGAAACTAAATCATGTGCTCGCATGGATTTGAAGCTATCTCGTTTGTTTCGCATTCTGTTGAAGCTAAATCAAGTGTATCACAAGTATTCGAAGCCAAATCATTTGCGTCGCATGGATTCGAAGATCAGCCTTCTACTTCGCATTTATTAGATGCTAAATCATGTGTTTCGCATGGGTTTCAAGCTAGCTCGTTTGTTTCGCCTGCATTTGAAGCTATATCACTTATATTCACAAGTATGTGAAGCTAAATCATTCGTTTCGCATGGATTTGAAGCTAAGCCATCAACTTCGCGTTGAATTGATGCTAAATCATGTTTTTCGTTTGGACTTGAAGCTAACTCGTTTATTTCGCATGCTGTTGAAGCTAAATCAAGTGCATCACAAGTATTTGAATCCAAATCATGTGTTTCACATGGATTTGAAGCTAATTCGTTTGTTTCGCATGCAGTTGAAGCTGAATCATGTATATCACAAGCATTTGAAGCTAAACTATTCGTTTCGCATGGATTCGAAGATAAGCCTTCCACTTCGCATTGATTTCAAGCTAAATCATGTGTTCCGCATGGATTTTAAGCTAACTCGTTTGTTTCGCCTGCATTTGAAGCCATATCACTTATATTTTCAAGTGTGTGAATCTAAATCATTCGTTTCGCATGGATTTGAAGCTAAGCCATCAACTTCGCGTTGACTTGATGCTAAATCATGTTTTTCGTTTGGACTTGAAGCTAACTCGTTTGTTTCGCATGTTGTTGAAGCTAAATCATGTATATCACAAGTATTTGAAGCTAAACCATTTGATTCCCACTGATTTGAAGCTAAGCTTTCAACTTCGCATTGATTTGAAGTTAAATCATGTGTTTCGCATGGATTTGAAGCTACCTCCTTTGTTTCGCATGCTGTTTAAGCTAAATCATGTATATCACAAGTATTTGAAGCTAAACCATTTGTTACGCATGGATTCGAAGATCTGCCTTCTACTTCGCATTGATTTACGGCTAAATCATGTGTTCCGCATGGATTTTAAGCTAACTCGTTTTTGCCGCATGCAGTTGAAGCTAAATCATGTATATCACAAGTATTTGAAGCTAAACCATTTGTTTCGCATGGATTCGAAGATAAGCCTTCCTCTTCGCATTGATTTGAAGCTAAATCATGTGTTCCGCATGGATTTGAAGCTAACTCGTTTGTTTCGCCTGCATTTGAAGCCATATCACTTATATTTTCAAGTATGTGAAGCTAAATCATTCGTTTCGCATGGATTTGAAGCTAAGCCATCAACTTCGCGTTGACTTGATGCTAAATCATGTTTTTCGTTTGGACTTGAAGCTAACTCGTTTGTTTCTCAAGTTGTTGAAGCTAAATCATGTATATCACAAGTATTTGAAGCTAAACCATTTGTTTCGCATTTATTCGAAGCTAAGCCTTCTACTTCGCATTGATTTGAAGTTAAATCAAGTGTTTCGCATGGATTTTAAGCTAACTCGTTTTTCCCGCATGCAGTTGAAGCTAAATCATGTATATCACAAGTATTTGAAGCTAAACCATTTGTTTCGCATGGATTCGAAGATAAGCCTCCTACTTCGCATTGATTTGAAGCTAAATCATGTGTTCGCATGGATTTGATGCTAACTCGTTTGCTTCGCATGCTGTTGAAGCTAAATCAAGTGTATCACAAGTATTTGAAGCTAAACCATTTGTTTCGCATGGATTCGAAGATAAGCCTACCACTTCGCATTGATTTGAAGCTAAATCATGTGTTCCGCATGGATTTGAAGCTGACTCGTTTGTTTCGCATGCAGTTGAAGCTGAGTCATGTATATCACAAGTATTTGCGGCTAAACCATTTGTTTCGCATGGATTCGAAGGTAACCGTTCTACTTCGCATTGATTTGAAGCTAAATCATGTGTTTCGCATGGATTTGAATCTAACTCGTTTGTTTCGCATGCTGTTGAAACTAAATCATGTATATCACAAGTATTTGAAGCTAAACCATTTGCTTCGCATGGATTCGAAAATCAGCCTTCTACTTCGCATTGATTAGATGCTAAATCATGTGTTTCGCATGGGTTTGAAGCTAACTCGTTTGTTTCGCCTGCATTTGAAGCCATATCACTTATATTTTCAAGTATGTGAAGCTAAATCATTCGTTTTGCATGGATTTGAAGCTAAGCCATCAACTTCGCGTTGACTTGATGCTTATTCATGTGTTTCGCATGGATTTGAAGCTAACTCGTTTGTTTCGCAGGCAGTTGAAGCTGAATCATGTATATAAAAAGTATTTGAAGCTAAACTATTCGTTTCGCATGGATTCGAAGATAAGCCTTCCACTTCGCATTGATTTGAAGCTAAATCATGTGTTCCGCATGGATTTGAAGCTGACTCGTTTGTTTCGCATGCAGTTGAAGCTGAATCATGTATATCACAAGTATTTGCGGCTAAACACATTTGTTTCGCATGGATTCGAAGGTAACACTTCTACTTCGCATTGATTTTAATCTAAATTATGTGTTTCGCATGGATTTGAAGCTAACTCGTTTGTTTCGCATGCTGTTGAAGCTAAATCATGTATATCACAAGTATTTGAATCTAAACTATTTGTTTCGCATGGATTCGAAGATAAGCCTCCTACTTCGCATTGATTTGAAGCTAAATCATGTGTTCGCATGGATTTGAAGCTAACTCGTATGCTTCGCATGCTGTTGAAGCTAAATAAAGTGTACCACAAGTATTTGAAGCTAAACCATTTGTTTCGCATGGATTCGAAGATCAGCCTTCTACTTCGCATTGATTAGATGCTAAATCATGTGTTTCGCATGGATTTGAAGCTAACTCGTTTGTTTCGCATGCTGTTGAAGCTAAATCATGTATATCACAAGTATTTGAAGCTATATCATTTGTTTCGCATGGATTCGAAGATTAGCCTTCTACTTCGCATTGATTAGATGCTAAATCATGTGTTTAGCATGGGTTTGAAGCTAACTCGTTTGTTTCGCCTGCATTTGAAGCTATATCACTTATATTCACAAGTATGTGAAGCTAAATCATTCGTTTCGCATTTATTTGAAGCAAAGCCATCAACTTCGCGTTGACTTGTTACTAAATCATGTTTTTCGTTTGGACTTGAAGCTAACTCTTTTGTTTAGCATGTTGTTGAAGCTAAATCATGTATATCACAAGTATTTGAAGCTAAACCATTTGTTTCGCATGGTATCGAAGATAAGCCTCCTACTTCGCATTGATTTGAAGCTAAATCATGTGTTCGCATGGATTTGAAGCTAACTCGTTTGCTTCGCATGATGTTGAAGCTAAATCAAGTGTATCACAAGTATTTGAATCTAAACAATTTGTGTCGCATTGATTCGAAAATCAGCCTTCTACTTCGCATTGATTAGATTCTAAATCATGTGTTTCGCATGGATTTGAAGCTAACTCGATTGTTTCGCATGCTGTTGAAGCTAAATCATGTATATCACAAGTATTTGAAGCTATATCATTTGTTTCGCATGGATTCGAAGATTAGCCTTCTACTTCGCATTGATTAGATGCTAAATCATGTGTTTAGCATGGGTTTGAAGCTAACTCGTTTGTTTCGCCTGCATTTGAAGCTATATCACTTATATTCACAAGTATGTGAAGCTAAATCATTCGTTTCGCATTTATTTGAAGCAAAGCCATCAACTTCGCGTTGACTTGATACTAAATCATGTTTTTCGTTTGGACTTGAAGCTAACTCTTTTGTTTAGCATGTTGTTGAAGCTAAATCATGTATATCACAAGTATTTGAAGCTAAACCATTTGTTTCGCATGGATTCGAAGATAAGCCTCCTACTTCGCATTGATTTGAAGCTAAATCATGTGTTCGCATGGATTTGAAGCTAACTCGTTTGCTTCGCATGCTGTTGAAGCTAAATCAAGTGTATCACAAGTATTTGAATCTAAACAATTTGTGTCGCATTGATTCGAAAATCAGCCTTCTACTTCGCATTGATTAGATTCTAAATCATGTGTTTCGCATGGATTTGAAGCTAACTCGATTGTTTCGCATGCTGTTGAAGCTAAATCATGTATATCACAAGTATTTGAAGCTATATCATATGTTTCGCATGGATTCGAAGATAACCCTTCTAATTCGCATTGATTTGAAGCTAAATCATGTGTTTCGCATGGATTTGAAGCTAATTCCTTTGTTTCGCATGCTGTTGAAGCTAAGTCATGTATATCACATGTATTTGAAGCTAAACCATTTGTTTCGCATGGATTCGAAGATAAGCCTTCCACTTCGCATTCATTTGAAGCTAAATCATGTGTTCCGCATGGATTTGAAGCTAACTCGTTTGTTTCGCATGCAGTTGAAGCTGAATCATGTATACCACAAGTATTTGCGGCTAAACCATTTGTTTCGCATGGATTCGAAGGTAACACTTCTACTTCGCATTGATTTGAAGCTAAATCATGCGTTTCGCATGGATTTGAAGCTAACTCGTTTGTTCCGCATTCTGTTGAAGCTAAATCATGCATATCACAAGTATTTGAGCTAAACCATTTGTTTCGCATGGATTCGAAGATAAGCCTCCTACTTCGCATTGATTTGAAGCTAAATCATGTGTTCGCATGGATTTGAAGCTACCTCGTTTGTTTCGCATGCTGTTAAAGCTAAATCATGTATATCACAAGTATTTGAAGCTAAACCATTTGCTTCGCATGGATTCGAAGATCAGCCTTCTACTTCGCATTGATTTACGGCTAAATCATGCGTTCGCATGGATTTGAAGCTAACTCGTTTCTTTCGCATGCTGTTGAAGCTAAATCATGTATATCACAAGTATTTGAAGCTATATCATATGTTTCGCATGGATTCGAAGATAACCCTTCTAATTCGCATTGATTTGAAGCTAAATCATGTGTTTCGCATGGATTTGAAGCTAACTCGTTTGTTTCGCATGCTGTTGAAGCTAAGTCATGTATATCATAAGTATTTGAAGCTAAACCATTTGATTCGCTTGGATTCGAAGATAAGCCACCTACTTCGCATTGATTTGAAACTAAATCATGTGCTCGCATGGATTTGAAGCTATCTCGTTTGTTTCGCATTCTGTTGAAGCTAAATCAAGTGTATCACAAGTATTCGAAGCCAAATCATTTGCTTCGCATGGATTCGAAGATAAGCCTCCTACTTCGCATTGATTTGAAGCTAAATCATGCGTTCGCATGGATTTGAAGCTAACTCGTTTCTTTCGCATGCTGTTGAAGCTAAATCATGTATATCACAAGTATTTGAAGCTATATCATATGTTTCGCATGGATTCGAAGATAACCCTTCTAATTCGCATTGATTTGAAGCTAAATCATGTGTTTCGCATGGATTTGAAGCTAACTCGTTTGTTTCGCATGCTGTTGAAGCTAAGTCATGTATATCATAAGTATTTGAAGCTAAACCATTTGATTCGCTTGGATTCGAAGATAAGCCACCTACTTCGCATTGATTTGAAACTAAATCATGTGCTCGCATGGATTTGAAGCTATCTCGTTTGTTTCGCATTCTGTTGAAGCTAAATCAAGTGTATCACAAGTATTCGAAGCCAAATCATTTGCTTCGCATGGATTCGAAGATAAGCCTCCTACTTCGCATTGATTTGAAGCTAAATCATGCGTTCGCATGGATTTGAAGCTAACTCGTTTCTTTCGCATGCTGTTGAAGCTAAATCATGTATATCACAAGTATTTGAAGCTATATCATATGTTTCGCATGGATTCGAAGATAACCCTTCTAATTCGCATTGATTTGAAGCTAAATCATGTGTTTCGCATGGATTTGAAGCTAACTCGTTTGTTTCGCATGCTGTTGAAGCTAAGTCATGTATATCATAAGTATTTGAAGCTAAACCATTTGATTCGCTTGGATTCGAAGATAAGCCACCTACTTCGCATTGATTTGAAACTAAATCATGTGCTCGCATGGATTTGAAGCTATCTCGTTTGTTTCGCATTCTGTTGAAGCTAAATCAAGTGTATCACAAGTATTCGAAGCCAAATCATTTGCTTCGCATGGATTCGAAGATCAGCCTTCTACTTCGCATTTATTAGATGCTAAATCATGTGTTTCGCATTGGTTTCAAGCTAGCTCGTTTGTTTCGCCTGCATTTGAAGCTATATCACTTATATTCACAAGTATGTGAAGCTAAATCATTCGTTTCGCATGGATTTGAAGCTAAGCCATCAACTTCGCGTTGAATTGATGCTAAATCATGTTTTTCGTTTGGACTTGAAGCTAACTCGTTTATTTCGCATGCTGTTGAAGCTAAATCAAGTGCATCACAAGTATTTGAATCCAAATCATGTGTTTCACATGGATTTGAAGCTAACTCGTTTGTTTCGCATGCAGTTGAAGCTGAATCATGTATATCACAAGCATTTGAAGCTAAACTATTCGTTTCGCATGGATTCGAAGATAAGCCTTCCACTTCGCATTGATTTCAAGCTAAATCATGTGTTCCGCATGGATTTTAAGCTAACTCGTTTGTTTCGCCTGCATTTGAAGCCATATCACTTATATTTTCAAGTGTGTGAATCTAAATCATTCGTTTCGCATGGATTTGAAGCTAAGCCATCAACTTCGCGTTGACTTGATGCTAAATCATGTTTTGCGTTTGGACTTGAAGCTAACTCGTTTGTTTCGCATGTTGTTGAAGCTAAATCATGTATATCACAAGTATTTGAAGCTAAACCATTTGATTCCCACTGATTTGAAGCTAAGCTTTCAACTTCGCATTGATTTGAAGTTAAATCATGTGTTTCGCATGGATTTGAAGCTACCTCCTTTGTTTCGCATGCTGTTTAAGCTAAATCATGTATATCACAAGTATTTGAAGCTAAACCATTTGTTTCGCATGGATTCGAAGATAAGCCTTCTACTTCGCATTGATTTGAAGTTAAATCATGTGTTTCGCATGGGTTTGAAGCTAACTCGTTTGTTTCGCCTGCATTTGAAGCCATATCACTTATATTTTCAAGTATGTGAAGCTAAATCATTCGTTTCGCATGGATTTGAAGCTAGGCCATCAACTTCGCGTTGACTTGATGCTAAATCATGTTTTTCGTTTGGACTTGAAGCTAACTCGTTTGTTTCTCATGTTGTTGAAGCTAAATCATGTATATCACAAGTATTTGAAGCTAAACCATTTGTTTCGCATTTATTCGAAGCTAAGCCTTCTACTTCGCATTGATTTGAAGTTAAATCATGTATTTCGCATGGATTTGAAGCTACCTCCTTTGTTTCGCATGCTGTTTAAGCTAAATCATGTATATCAAAAGTATTTGAAGCTAAACCATTTGTTACGCATGGATTCGAAGATCTGCCTTCTACTTCGCATTGATTTACGGCTAAATCATGTGTTCCGCATGGATTTTAAGCTAACTCGTTTTTCCCGCATGCAGTTGAAGCTAAATCATGTATATCAAAGTATTTGAAGCTAAACCATTTGTTTCGCATGGATTCGAAGATAAGCCTTCTACTTCGCAATGATTTGAAGTTAAATCATGTGTTTCGCATGAATTTGAATCTAACTCGTTTATTTCGTATGCTGTTGAAGCTAAATCATGTATATCACAAATATATGAAGCTAATCCATCTGTTTCGCATGGATTCGAGGATAAGCCTTCCACTTCGTATTGATTTGAAACTAAATCATGTGTTTCGCATGGATTTGAATCGAACTCGTTTGTTTCGAATGCTGTTGAAGCTAAATCATGTATATCACAAGTATTTGAAGCTAAACAATTTGTTTCGCATGGATTCGATGATAACCCATGTACTTCGCATTGATTTGAAGCTAAATCATGTGTTCGCATGGATTTGAAGGTAACTCGTTTGGTTCGCACGCTGTTGAAGCTAAATCAAGTGTATCACAAGTATTTGAAGCTAAACCATTTGTTTCGCATGGATTCGAAGATAACCCTTCTACTTCGCATTGATTTGAAGCTAAATCATGTGTTCGCATGGATTTGAAGCTACCTCGTTTGTTTCGCATGCTGTTGAAGCTAAATCATGTATATCACATGTATTTGAAGCTAAACCATTTGTATCGCATGGAATCGAAGATAAGCCACCTACTTCGCATTGATTTGAAGCAAAATCATGTGATTCTCATGGATTTGAAGCTGACTCGTTTATTTCGCATGCTGTTGAAGCTAAATCAAGTGTATCACAAGTATTTGAAGATAACAATTTGCTTCGCATGGATTCGAAGATCAGCCTTCTACTTCGCATTGATTACATGCTAAAACATGTGTTTCGCATGGGTTTGAAGCTAACTCGTTTGTTTCGCATGCTGTTGAAGCTATATCACTTATATTCTCAAGTATGTGAAGCTAAATCATTCGTTTCGCATGGATTTGAAGCTAAGCCGTCAACTTCGCGTTGACTTGATGATAAATCATGTTTTTCGCTTGGACTTGAAGCTAACTCGTTTGTTTCGCATGCTGTTGAAGCTAAATCATGTATATCACAAGTATTTGAAGCTAAATCATTTGTTTCGCATGGATTCGAAGATTAGCCTTCCACATCGCATTGATTTGAAGCTAAATCATGTGTTTCGCATGGATTTGTATGGAACTCGTTTGTTTCGCATGCTGTTGAAGCTAAATCATGTATATCACAAGTATTTGAAGCTAAACCATTTGTTTCGCATGGATTCGAAGATATGACTCGTACTTCGCATTGATTTGATGCTAAATCATGTGTTTCGCTTGGATTTGAAGCTAACTCGTTGGTTTTGCATGAAGATGAATCTAAATCATGTATATCACAAGTATTTGAAGCTAAACCATTTGATTCGCATGGATTTCAAAATAAGCCTTCTACTTCGCATTGATTTGAAGCTAAATCATGCATTGCGCATGGAGTTGAAGCTAACTCGTTTGTTTCGCAGGCTGTTGAATCTAAATCATGTATATCGCAAGAATCTGAAGCTAAACCATTTGATTCGCATGGATTTGAAGCTAAGCCTTCTACTTCGCATTGATTTGAAACTAAATCATGTGTTTCGCTTGGATTTGAAACTCACTAGTTTGTTTCGCAATGCAGTTGAAGCTAAATCATGTATATCACAGTTATTTGAAGCTAAACCAGTTAATTCGCATGGATTTGAAGCTAAGCCTTAACTTCGTGTTGACTTGATGCAAACTCATGTTTTTCGCTTGGATTTGAAGCTAACTCGTTTGTTTCGCATGCAGTTGAAACTAAATCATGTATAAAACAAGTATTTGAAGCTAAACCATTTGTTTCGCATGCATTTGAAGATAAGCCTTCTCCTTCGCATTGATTTGAAGCTAAATCATGTGTTTCGCTTGGATTTCGAGCTAACTCGTTTGTTTCGCATGCTGCTGAAGCTAAATCATGTATATCACAAGTATTTGAAGCTAAACCATTTGTTTCGCAAGGATTCGAAGATCAGCCTTCTACTTCGCATTGATTTGAAGCAGAATCATGTGATTCCTTTAGATTTGAAGGTATTTCGTTTGTTTCGCATGGTGTTGAATCTATATCATATATATCACAAGTATTCTTAGCTAAAGCATTTGTTTCGCATGGATTTGAAAATAAGCCTTCTACTTCGCATTGATTTGAAGCTAAATCATGTGTTTCGCTTGGATTTCAAGCTAACTCGTTTTCTTCGCCTGCATTTGATGTTAAATCATGCATATCACAGGTATTTGAAGCTACACCATTTGTTTCGCATGGTATTCGAAGGTAAGCCTTCTACTTCGCATTGATTTGAAGCTAAATCACGTATTGCGCATGGAGTTGAAGGTAACTCGTTTGTTTCGCATGCTGTTGAATCTAAATCATGTATATCGCAAGAATCTGAAGCTAAACCATTTGATTCGCATGGATTTGAAGCTAAGCCTTCTACTTCGCATTGATTTGAAGCTGAATCATGTGTTTCATATGGTTTGAAGCTAACTCGTTCGTTTCGCTTGCATTTGAAGCTAAATCATGCACATCACAAGTATTTGAAGCTGAACCACTTGTTTCGCATGGATTTGGTGATCAGCCTTCTACTTCGCTTTGATTTGAAGCTAAATCACGTTAATCGCTAGGATTTGAATCTAACTCGTTTGTTTCGCATACTGTTGAAGCTAAATCATGTATAACACAAGTATTTGAGCCTGAGCCATTTGTTTCGTATGGATTCGAAGATCAGCCTCCTAATTCGCGTTTATTTGAAGCTAAATCATGTGTTTCGCATGGATTTTAAGATAAGTCGTTTGTTTCGCATGCAGTTGAAGCTAAATCGTGTATATCATAAGTATTTGTAGCTAAAGAACTTTATTCGCATGGATTTGAAACTGAGCCTTCTACTTCGCATTGATTTGATGGTAAATCAGGACTTTTGCATGGATTTAAAGCTAATTCGTTTGTTTCACCTGCATTTGAAGCTATATCTATGATATTCGCAAGTGTTTGAAGCTAAATCATTCGTTTCGCTGGATTTGAAGCTAAGCCTTCTACATCGCATTGATTTGATTCTAAATCATGTGTTTCGCATGAATTTGAAGATAACTCGACCGTTCGTCTGCATTTGAAGTTATTTCATTCAGTTCAATCTATATCACTTATATTCGTAAATATTTTAAGCCAAATAATTCGTTTCGCATGGATTTGAAGCTAAGCCTTCTAATTCGCATTGATTTGAAGCTAAATCATGTGTTTCGCATGGATTTGAAGATAACTCGTCTGTTTCAAATGTAGTTGAAGCTATATTACTTATATTCGCAAGTATTTGAAGCCAAATCATTCGGTTCGCAAGGATTTGAAGCTAAGCCTTCTACTTCGCATTGATTTGATGCTAAATTATGTGTTTCGCATCGATTTGAAGCTAAATTATGTGTTTCGATTGCATTTGATGCTAACTCGTTTGTTTCGCATGCAGTTGAAGCTAAATCATGTATATCACAAGTATTTAAAACTTAATCATGCAGTTCGCATGGATTTGAAGCCCAGCCTTCTACTTCGCATGGATTTGATGCTAAATCATGTGTTTCGCATGGATTTGAAGATAACTTGTTTGTTCCGCATGCATTTGAAACTATATCACTTACATTCACAAGTATTTGAAGCCAAATCATTCGGTTCGCATGGATTTGAATCTAAGCCTTCTACTTCGCATTGATTTCAAGTTAAATTATGTGTTACGCTTGGATTTGAAGTTCACTCGTTTGTTTCGCCTGCATTTGAAGCTTAATCATGTATATCACAAGTATTTGAAGGTAAACCATTTGTTTTGAAGCTAAATCATGTGTTTCACATGGATTTGAAGCTAAGCCTTCTACTTCGCATTGATTTGAAACTTAATCATGTGTTTCGCTTGGATTTGAAGATAACTCGTTTGTTTCGCATGCATTTGAAGCAATATCACTTATATCGCAAGTATATGAAGCTAAATAACTTGTCTCGCATGGATTTGATGCTAATCCTACTACTTCGCATTGATTTGAAGGTAAATCATGTGTTTCGTATGGATTTGAAGATAACTCGATTGTTTGGCAAGCAGTTGAATCTATATCACTTATATTCGTAAGTATTTGAAGCCAAATAATTCGTTTCGCATGGATTTGAAGCTAAGCCTTATAATTCGCATTGATTTGAAGCTAAATCATGTGTTTCGCATGGATTTGAAGATAACTCGTCTGTTTCGCATGAAGTTGAAGCTATATCACTTATATTCGCAAGTATTTGAAGCCAAATCATTCGGTTCGCAAGGATTTGAAGCTAAGCCTTCTACTTCGCATTGATTTGAAGCTAAATTATGTGATTCGCATGGATTTGAAGCTAAATTATGTGTATCGATTGGATTTGATGCTAACTCGTTTGTTTCGCGTGCAGATGAAGCTAAATCATGTATATCACAAGTATTTGAAACTTGATCATTCAGTTCGCATGGATTTGATACTAAGCCTTCTACTTCGCATTGATTTGAAGCTAACTCGTTAGTTTCGCATGGAGTTGAAACTAAATCATGTATATCAAAAGTTTTGAAGCTATACCATTTGTTTCGCATGAATATTAAGCTAAACCTTGTGTTTCGCATGAATTTGAAGCTTACTAGTTTGTTTTGCACGCAGTTGAAGCTAAATCATGTATATCACAATTGTTTGAAGCTAACCCGTTTGATTCGCATGGATTTGAAGCTAAGTCTTCTACTTCGCATTGATTTGAAGCTAAATCATGTGTTTCGCATGGATTTGAAGCTAACACGTTTGTTTCGTATGCTGTTGAAGCTAAATCATGTATATCACAAGTATTTCAAGCTAAATAATCTGTTTCGTGTGGATTCGGAGATCAGCCTTCTACTTCGCATTGATTTGAAGCTAAATCATATGTTTCGCTTGGATTTGAAGCTAACTCGTTTGTTTCGCCTGCAGTTGAAGCTAAATCATGTGTAAAACAAGTATTTGAAGCAAAACCATTCGTTTCGCATGGATTTGAAGCTAAGCCTTCAACTTCGCGTTCACTTGATTCTAAATCATGTGTTTCGCTTGCATTTGAAGCTAACTCGTTTTTTCGCATGCTGTTGAAGCTAAATCATGTATATCACAAGTATTTGAAGATAAACCATTTGTTTCGCATGGATTTGAAGCTAAGCCTTCAACTTCGCGTTGACTTGATGCTAAATCATGTGTTTCGCTTGCATTTGAAGCTAACTCGTTTTTTTCGCATGCAGTTGAAGCTAAATCGTGTTCATCACAAGTATTTGAAGCTAAACCATCTGTTTCGCATGCAGTTGAAGCTATATCATAAATATCACAAGTATTTGAAGCTACAACTTCTGACTCACGCGGATTTGAAGCTAATCCTTCTACTTCGCATTGATTTGAAGCTAAATCATATGTTTCGCTTGGATTTGAAACTAACTGGTTTGTTTCGCATGCAGTTGAAGCAAAATCATGTATAAAACAAGTATTTCAAGCTAAACCATTTGTTTCGCATGGATTTGAAGCTAAGCCTTCAACTTCGCGTTCACTTGATGCTAAATCATGTTTTTCGCTTGGATTTGAATCTAACTCGTTTGTTTCGCATGCTGTTGAAGCTAAATCATGTATATCACAAGTATTTGAATCTAAACCATTTGTTTCGCATGGATTTGAAGCTAAGCCTTCAACTTCGCGTTGACTTGATGCTAAATCATGCTTTTCGCTTGAATTTGAAGCTAACTCGTTTTTTCGCATGCAGTTGAAGCTAAATCATGAATATCACAAGTATTTGAAGCTACAACTTTTGATTCGCACGGATTTGAAGCTAAACCTTCTACTTCGCATTGATTTGAACTAAATCATGTGTTTCGCATGGATTTGAAGCTAACTCGTTTGTTTCGCCTGCATTTGAAGCTAAATCATGTATGTGACAAGTATTTGAAGCTAAACCATTTGTTTCGCATGGATTCCGAGATCAGACTTCTGCGTCGCATTGACTTGAAGCTAAATCATGTGTTTCGCATGGATTTGAAGCTTACTCGTTCGTTTCGCCTGCATTTGAAGCAAAATCATGTATATCACAAGTAGTTGGTGCTAAACCAATTGATTCGCATGTAGTAGAAGCTAAAACATGTATATCGCAAGTCTTTGAACCTAAACCATTTGTTTCGCATGGATTTGAAGCTAAGCCTTCTGCTTCGCATTGATTTGAAGCGAAGTCATGTGTTTCGCTTGTATTTGAAGCTAACTGGTTGGTTTCGCATGCAGTTGAAGCTAAATCATGTATATCATAAGTATTTGTACTAAACCATTTGTTTCGCATGGATTCGAAGATAAGCCTTCTATTTCGCATTGAATTGAAGATAAATCATGTATCTCGCATGTATTTGAAGCTAACACGTTTGGTTCGCATGCTGTTGAAGCTAAGTCATGTATAACACAAGTATTTGAAGCCAAACAACCTGTTTCGTGTGGATTCGGAGATCAGCCTCCTACTTCGCATTGATTTGAAGCTAAATCATATGTTTCGCTTGGATTTGAACCCAACTCGTTTGTTTCGCATGCAGTTGAAGCTAAATCATGAATATCACAAGTATTTGAAGCCAAACCATTTGTTTCGCACGGATTCGAAGATAACCCTTCTACTTCGCATTGATTTGAAGCTAAATCATGTGTTTCGCATGGATTTGAAGCTAACTCGTTTGTATTGCTTGCTTTTGAATGTAAATCATGTATAACACAAGTATTTGAAGCTAAACCATTTGTTTCGCATGGTTTCGAAGATAACCCTTCTACTTCGCATTGATTTGAAGCTAAATCACGTGTTTCTCTTGGATTTGAAGCTAACTCATTTTTATCGCATGCAGTTGAAGCTAAATCATGTATATCACAGGTATTTGAAGCTAAACCATTTGTTTCGCACGGATTCGAAGATAACCCTTCTACTTCGCATTGATTTGAAGCTAAATCATGTGTTTCGCATGGATTTGAAGCTAACTCGATTGTCTCGCATGCAGTTGAAACTAAATCATGTATATCACAGGTATATGTAGCTAAACCATTTGTTTCGCACGGATTCGAAGATAACCCTTCTACTTCGCATTGATTTGAAGCTTAATCATGTGTTTCGCATGGATTTGAAGCTAACTCGATTGTCTCGCATGCAGTTGAAACTAAATCATGTTTATCACAAGTATTTGAAGCTAAACCATTCGATTCCCATGGAACTGAATCTAAGCCTCCTACTTCGCATTGGTTTGGTGCTAAATCATGTGTTTCGCATGGATTTGATGCTGAATCATGTGATTCGCATGGATTTGAAGCTTACTCGTTTGTTTCGCATGCAGTTGAAGCTAAATCATGTACATCACAAGAATTTGAAGCTAAATCATCTGTTTCGTGTGGATTCGAAGATCAGCCTTCTACTTCGCATTGATTTGAAGCTAAATCATGTGTTTCGCTTGTATTGGAAGCTAACTCGTTTTTTTCGCATGCAGTCGAAGCTAAATTATGTATATCATAAGTATTTGAGCCTGAGCCATTTGTTTCGCATGGATTCGAAGATCAGCCTCCTACTTCGCGTTTATTTGAAGCTAAATTATGTGTTTCGCATGGATATGAAGCTGACTCGTTTGTTTCGCCTGCATTTGAAGCTATATCATGTATATCACAAGTATTTGAATCTTAACCATTTGATTCCCATGAATAGTACGCTAAACCATGTCTTTCGAATGAATTTGAAGCTAAATCATGTGTTTTGAATGGATTTGAAGCTAGCTCGTTTGGTTCGCATGCATTTGAAGCTAAATCATGTATATCACATATAATTGAAGCTAAACCATTTGTTTCGCATGGATTCGAAGATAAGCCTTCTACTTCGCATTGATTTGAAGCTAAATCATGTCTATCGCTAGGATTTGAAGCTAACTCGTTTGTTTCGCATGCAGTTGAAGCTAAATCATGTTCATCACAAGTATTTGAAGCTGCACCATCTGTTTCGAATGCAGTTGAAGCTAAATCATGTATAAAACAAGTGTTTGAAGCTAAACCATTTGTTTCGCATGGATTTGTAGCTAAGCCTTCAACTTCGCATTGATTTGATTCTAAATCATGTGTTTCGCTTGGATTTGAAGCAAACACGTTTGTTTCGCATGCTGTTGAAGCTAAATCATGTATATCACAAGTATTTGGAACTAAATAATCTGTTTCGTGTGGATTCGAAGATCAGCCTTCTACTTCGCATTGATTTGAAACTAAATCATGTGTTTCGCTTGGATTTGAAGCTTACTCGTTCGTTTCGCCTGCATTTGAAGCAAAATCATGTATATCACAAGTAGTTGGTGCTAAACCAATTGATTCGCATGCAGTTGAAGATAAATCATGATCATCACAAGTATTTGAAGCTGAACCATATGTTTCGCATGGATTCGATGATAAGCCTTCTACTTCGTATTGAATTGAAGTTAAATTATGTATTTCGCATGGATTTGAAGCTAACACGTTTGTTTCGCATGCTGTTGAAGCTAAATCATGTATATCACAAGTATTTGAAGCTAAACAATCTGTTCCGTGTGGATTCGGAGATCAGCCTTCTACTTCGCATTGATTTGAAGCTAAATCATATGTTTCGCTTGGATTTGAAGCTAACTCGTTTGTTTCGCATGCAGTTGAACCTAAATCATGTATAAAACAAGTGTTTGAAGCTAAACCATTTGTTTCGCATGGATTTGAAGCTAAGCCTTCCACTTCGCGTTGACTTGATGCTAAATTATGTTTTTCGCTTGGATTTGAAGCTAACACGTTTGTTTCGCATGCTGTTGAAGCTAAATCATGTATATCACAAGTATTTGAAGCTAAATAATCTGTTTCGTGTGCAGTTGAAGCTATATCATAAATATCACAAGTATTTGAAGCTACAACTTTTGATTCGCACGGATTTGAAGCTAAGCCTTCTACTTCGCATTGATTTGAAGCTGAATCATGTGTTTCGCTTGTATTTGAAGCTGACTCGTTTGTTTCGCATACTGTTGAAGCCAAATCATGTATAACACAAGTATTTGAGCCTAACTCATTTGTTTCGCATGGATTCGAAGATCAGCCATCTACTTCGCATTGATTTGCAACTAAATCATGTGTTTCGCATGGATTTGAAGCTAGATCGTTGTTTTCGCATGCAGTTGACGCTAAATCATGTATAAAACAAGTATTTGAAGCTAGACCATTCGTTTCGCATGCATTTGAAGCTAAGCCTTCTACTTCGCATGAATTGGTAGCTAAATCACGTGTTTGGCTTGGATTTGAAGCTAACTCGTTTGTTTGGCATGCAGTTGAACCTAAATCATGTATATCACAAGTATCTGAAGCTAAACCATTTGTTTCGCATGGCTTAGAAGATAATCCTACTACTTCGCATTGATTTGAAGCTAAATCATGTGTTTTACATGGATTTGAAGCTATGCCTTCAACTTCGTATTGATTTGAAGCTAAATCGTGTGTCGCATGGATTTGAAGCTAACTCGTTTGTTTCGGCAGCATTTGAAGCTATATCACTTATATTCGCAAGTATCTGAAGCTAAACCATTTGTTTCGCATGGCTTTCAAGATAATCCTTCTACTTCGCATTAATTTGAAGCAAAATCATGTGATTCGCATGGATTTGAAGCTAACGAATTTGTGTCCCCTGCATTTGAAGCAATTTCATTTAAACCGAAAGTATTTGAAGGTAAATCATTTGCTTAGCGTAGATTTGAAGCTAAGCAATATACTTCGCACGAATTTGAAGCTAAATCATGTGTTTCGCTTGGATTTGAAGCTAACTCGTTTATTTCGCCTGCATTTGAAGCTATATCATGTATATTACAAGTATTTGAATCTTAACCATTTGATTCCCATGAATAGTACGCTAAACCATGTCTTTCGAATGAATTTGAAGCTAAATCATGTGTTTTGAATGGATTTGAAGCTAGCTCGTTTGGTTCGCATGCATTTGAAGCTAAATCATGTATATCACATATAATTGAAGCTAAACCATTTGTTTCGCATGGATTCGAAGATAAGCCTTCTACTTCGCATTGATTTGAAGCTAAATCATGTCTATCGCTAGGATTTGAAGCTAACTCGTTTGTTTCGCATGCAGTTGAAGCTAAATCATGTTCATCACAAGTATTTGAAGCTGCACCATCTGTTTCGAATGCAGTTGAAGCTAAATCATGTATAAAACAAGTGTTTGAAGCTAAACCATTTGTTTCGCATGGATTTGTAGCTAAGCCTTCTACTTCGCATTGATTTGATTCTAAATCATGTGTTTCGCTTGGATTTGAAGCAAACACGTTTGTTTCGCATGCTGTTGAAGCTAAATCATGTATATCACAAGTATTTGGAACTAAATAATCTGTTTCGTGTGGATTCGAAGATCAGCCTTCTACTTCGCATTGATTTGAAACTAAATCATGTGTTTCGCTTGGATTTGAAGCTTACTCGTTCGTTTCGCCTGCATTTGAAGCAAAATCATGTATATCACAAGTAGTTGGTGCTAAACCAATTGATTCGCATGCAGTTGAAGATAAATCATGTTCATCACAAGTATTTGAAGCTGAACCATATGTTTCGCATGGATTCGATGATAAGTCTTCTACTTCGTATTGAATTGAAGTATTTCGCATGGATTTGAAGCTAACACGTTTGTTTCGCATGCTGTTGAAGCTAAATCATGTATATCCCAAGTATTTGAAGCTCAACCATTTGATTCGCATGGATTTGAAGCTAAGCCTTCCACTTCGCGTTGACTTGATGCTAAATTATGTTTTTCGCTTGGATTTGAAGCTAACACGTTTGTTTCGCATGCTGTTGAAGCTAAATCATGTATATCACAAGTATTTGAAGCTAAATAATCTGTTTCGTGTGCAGTTGAAGCTATATCATAAATATCACAAGTATTTGAAGCTACAACTTTTGATTCGCACGGATTTGAAGCTAAGCCTTCTACTTCGCATTGATTTTGAAGCTGAATCATGTGTTTCGCTTGTATTTGAAGCTGACTCGTTTGTTTCGCATACTGTTGAAGCCAAATCATGTATAACACAAGTATTTGAGCCTAACTCATTTGTTTCGCATGGATTCGAAGATCAGCCATCTACTTCGCATTTATTTGAAGCTAAATCATGTGTTTCGCATGGATTTGATGCTAAGTCGTTTGTTTCGCATGCAGTTGAAGCCAAATCATGTACATAATAAGTATTTGCAGCTAATGAAATTGATTCGCATGGATTTCAAAACTAAGCCTTCTACTTCGCATTGATTTGCAACTAAATCATGTGTTTCGCATGGATTTGAAGCTAGATCGTTGTTTTCGCATGCAGTTGACGCTAAATCATGTATAAAACAAGTATTTGAAGCTAGGACCATTCGTTTCGCATGCATTTGAAGCTAAGCCTTCTACTTCGCATGAATTGGTAGCTAAATCATGTGTTTTACATGGATTTGAAGCTATGCCTTCAACTTCGTATTGATTTGAAGCTAAATCGTGGTGTCGCATGGATTTGAAGCTAACTCGTTTGTTTCGGCAGCATTTGAAGCTATATCACTTATATTCGCAAGTATCTGAAGCTAAACCATTTGTTTCGCATGGCTTTCAAGATAATCCTTCTACTTCGCATTAATTTGAAGCAAAATCATGTGATTCGCATGGATTTGAATCTAACGAATTTGTGTCCCCTGCATTTGAAGCAATTTCATTTAAACCGAAAGTATTTGAAGGTAAATCATTTGCTTCGCGTAGATTTGAAGCTAAGCAAATATACTTCGCACGAATTTGAAGCTAAATCATGTGTTTTCGCTTGGATTTGAAGCTAACTCGTTTATTTCGCCTGCATTTGAAGCTACATCATTTATATCACAAGTATTTGAAGCTAAACCACTTGATTCACATGGATTTGAAGCTAAGTCTTCTACTTCGCATTGATTTTAATCTAAATCATCTGTTTCGCACGGATTTAAAGCTATCTCGTTTGTTTCTCATGCAGTTGAAGATAGATCATGTATATCACAGGTATTTGAAGCTAAACCATTTGTTTCGCATGGATTCGAAGATATGCCTTCCACATCGCATTGATTTCAAGCTAAATCATGTGTTTCGCATGGATTTGAAGCTAACTCGTTAGTGTCGCCTGCATTTGAAGCTATGTCACTTATATTCGGAAGTATTTCAAGCTAAACCATTCGTTTCGCATGGATTGGACGCTAAGCCTTTTGCTTCCCATTGATTTGATACTAAATCATGTGTTTCGCATGGATTTGAAGATAACTCGTTTGTGACGCCTGAATTTTAAGCTATATCACTTATATTCGCAAGTATTTGAAGCTAAACCATTCGTTTCGCATGGATTTGAAGCTAAGCCTTCTGCTTCGCATTGATTTGAAGCGAAATCATGTGTTTCGCTTGTATTTGAAGCTAACTGGTTGGTTTCGCATGCAGTTGAAGCTAAATCATGTATATCATAAGTATTTGTACTAAACCATTTGTTCGCATGGATTTCGAAGATAAGCCTTCTATTTCGCATTGATTTTAAGCTAAATCATATGTTTCGCTTGGATTTGAACCCAACTCGTTTGTTTCGCATGCAGTTGAAGCTAAATCATGAATATCACAAGTATTTGAAGCCAAACCATTTGTTTCGCACGGATTCGAAGATAACCCTTCTACTTCGCATTGATTTGAAGCTAAATCGTGTGTTTCGCATGGATTTGAAGCTAACTCGTTTGTATTGCTTGCTTTTGAATGTAAATCATGTATAACACAAGTATTTGAAGCTAAACCATTTGTTTCGCATGGTTTGGAAGATAACCCTTCTACTTCGCATTGATTTGAAGCTTAATCATGTGTTTCGCATGGATTTGAAGCTAACTCGATTGTCTCGCATGCAGTTGAAACTAAATCATGTTTATCACAAGTATTTGAAGCTAAACCATTCGATTCCCATGGAACTGAATCTAAGCCTCCTACTTCGCATTGGTTTGGTGCTAAATCATGTGTTTCGCATGGATTTGATGCTGAATCATGTGATTCGCATGGATTGAAGCTTACTCGTTTGTTTCGCATGCAGTTGAAGCTAAATCATGTACATCACAAGAATTTGAAGCTAAATCATCTGTTTCGTGTCGATTCGAAGATCAGCCTTCTACTTCGCATTGATTTGAAGCTAAATCATGTGTTTCGCTTGTATTGGAAGCTAACTCGTTTTTTTTCGCATGCAGTCGAAGCTAAAATCATGTATATCATAAGTATTTGAGCCTGAGCCATTTGTTTCGCATGGATTCGAAGATCAGCCTCCTACTTCGCGTTTATTTGAAGCTAAATTATGTGTTTCGCATGGATTTGAAGCTGACTCGTTTGTTTCGCCTGCATTTGAAGCTATATCATGTATATCACAAGTATTTGAATCTTAACCATTTGATTCCCATGAATAGTACGCTAAAACATGTCTTTCGAATGAATTTGAAGCTAAATCATGTGTTTTGAATGGATTTGAAGCTAGCTCGTTTGGTTCGCATGCATTTGAAGCTAAATCATGTATATCACATATAATTGAAGCTAAACCATTTGTTTTCGCATGGATTCGAAGATAAGCCCTTCTACTTCGCATTGATTTGAAGCTAAATCATGTCTATCGCTAGGATTTGAAGCTAACTCGTTTGTTTCGCATGCAGTTGAAGCTAAATCATGTTCATCACAAGTATTTGAAGCTGCACCATCTGTTTCGAATGCAGTTGAAGCTAAATCATGTATAAAACAAGTGTTTGAAGCTAAACCATTTGTTTCGCATGGATTTGTAGCTAAGCCTTCTACTTCGCATTGATTTGATTCTAAATCATGTGTTTCGCTTGGATTTGAAGCAAACACGTTTGTTTCGCATGCTGTTGAAGCTAAATCATGTATATCACAAGTATTTGGAACTAAATAATCTGTTTCGTGTGGATTCGAAGATCAGCCTTCTACTTCGCATTGATTTGAAACTAAATCATGTGTTTCGCTTGGATTTGAAGCTTACTCGTTCGTTTCGCCTGCATTTGAAGCAAAATCATGTATATCACAAGTAGTTGGTGCTAAACCAATTGATTCGCATGCAGTTGAAGATAAATCATGTTCATCACAAGTATTTGAAGCTGAACCATATGTTTCGCATGGATTCGATGATAAGCCTTCTACTTCGTATTGAATTGAAGTTAAATTATGTATTTCGCATGGATTTGAAGCTAACACGTTTGTTTCGCATGCTGTTGAAGCTAAATCATGTATATCCCAAGTATTTGAAGCTCAACCATTTGAAGATAAGCCTTCTACTTCGCATTGATTTGAAGCTAAATCATATGTTTCGCTTGGATTTGAAGCTAACTCGTTTGTTTCGCATACAGTTGAACCTAAATCATGTATAAAACAAGTATGAGCAGTTGAAGCCAAATCATGTACATAATAAGTATTTGCAGCTAATGAAATTGATTCGCATGGATTTCAAACTAAGCCTTCTACTTCGCATTGATTTGCAACTAAATCATGTGTTTCGCATGGATTTGAAGCTAGATCGTTGTTTTCGCATGCAGTTGACGCTAAATCATGTATAAAACAAGTATTTGAAGCTAGACCATTCGTTTCGCATGCATTTGAAGCTAAGCCTTCTACTTCGCATGAATTGGTAGCTAAATCACGTGTTTGGCTTGGATTTGAAGCTAACTCGTTTGTTTCGCATGCAGTTGAACCTAAATCATGTATATCACAAGTATCTGAAGCTAAACCATTTGTTTCGCATGGCTTAGAAGATAATCCTACTACTTCGCATTGATTTGAAGCTAAATCATGTGTTTTACATGGATTTGAAGCTATGCCTTCAACTTCGTATTGATTTGAAGCTAAATCGTGTGTCGCATGGATTTGAAGCTAACTCATTTGTTACGCGTGCAGTTGAAGCTGAATCATGTATATCCCAAGTATTTGAAGCTCAACCATCTGATTCGCATGGATTTGAAGATAAGCCTTCTACTTCGCATTGATTTGAAGCGAAATCATGTGTTTCGCTTGGATTTCAAGCTAACTCGTTTGTTTCGCATGCAATTGAAGCTAAATCATGTATATCCCTAGTATTTGAAGCTCAACAATTTGATTCGCATGGATTTCAAAATAAGCCTTCTACTTCGCATTGATTTGAAGCGAAATCATGTGTTTTCTTGGATTTCAAGCCAACTCGTTTGTTTCGCATGCAATTGAAGCTAAATAATGTATCAAACAAGTATTTGAAGCTAAACCATTTGTTTCGCATGGATTCGAAGATCAGCCATCTACCTCGTATTGATTTAAAGCTAAATCATGTGTTTCGCATGGATTTGAAGCTAATCGTTTGTATCGCATGCAGTTGAAGCTAAATCATGTATATCACAATTATTTGAAGCTAAACCATTTGATTCGCATGGATTTCAAAATAAACCTTCTACTTCGCATTGATTTTAATCTAAATCATCTGTTTCGCATGGATTTAAAGCTATCTCGTTTGTTTCGCATGCAGTTGAAGATAAATCATGTATATCACAAGTATTTGAAGCTAATCCATTTGTTTCGCGTGGATTCGATGATCAGCCTTCTACTTCGCATTGATTTGAAGTTAAATCATATGTTTCGCATGGATTTGAAGCTAATCGTTTGTATCGCATGCAGTTGAAGCTAAATCATGTATATCACAAGTATTTGAAGCTAAACCATTTGATTCGCATGGATTTCATGCTATGCCATCTACTTCGCTTTTATTTGAAACTGAATCATGTGTTTCTCTTGAATTTGAAGCTAACACGTTCGTTTCACATGCAGTTGAAGCTAAATCATGTATGTCACAAGTATTTGAAGCTGAACCATTTGTTTCGCACGAATATCAGGCTAAACCATGTGTTTGGAATGAATTTGAAGCTAAATCATGTGTTTCGCATAGATTTGAAGCTAACTCATTTGTTACGCATGCAGTTGAAGCTGAATCATGTATATCCCAAGTATTTGAAGCTCAACCATTTGATTCGCATGGATTTCAAAATAAGCCTTCTACTTCGCATTGATTTTAATCTAAATCATCTGTTTCGCATGGATTTAAAGCTATCTCGTTTGTTTCGCATGCAGTTGAAGATAAATCATGTATATCACAGGTATTTGAAGCTAAACCATTTGATTCGCATGGATTTGAAGATAAGCCTTCTACTTCGCATTGATTTGAAGCTAAATCATGTGTTTCGCATGGATTTGAAGCTAACTCGTTAGTTTTGCATGCTGTTGAAGCTAAATCATGTATATCACAAGTATTTGAAGCTAAACCATTTGTTTCGCAAGGATTCGAAGATCAGCCTTCTACTTCGCATTGATAAGAAGCTAACTCATGTGTTTCGCATGGATTTGAAGCTAACTCGTTAGTTTTGCATGCTGTTGAAGCTAAATCATGTATATCACAAGTATTTGAAGCTAAACCTTTTGTTTCGCAAGGATACGAAGATCAGTCTTCTACTTCGCATTGATAAGAAGCACAATCATGTGTTTCGCATGGATTTGAAGCTAACTCGTTCGTTTCGCTTGCATTTGAAGCTAAATCGTGCACAGCACAAGTATTTGAAGCTGAACCACTTGTTTCGCATGGATTTGAAGATAAGCCTTCTACTTCGCATTGATTTGAAGCTAAATCATGTGTTTCGCTTGGATTTCAAGCTAACTCGTTTGTTTCGCATGCAATTGAAGCTAAATCATGTATATCACAATTATTTGAAGCTAAACCATTTGATTCGCATGGATTTCAAAATAAGCCTTCTACTTCGCATTGATTTTAATCTAAATCATCTGTTTCGGATGGATTTAAAGCTATCTCGTTTGTTTCGCATGCAGTTGAAGATAAATCATGTATATCACAAGTATTTGAAGCTAATCCATTTGTTTCGCGTGGATTCGAAGATCAGCCATCTACCTCGTATTGATTTAAAGCTAAATCATATGTTTCGCATGGATTTGAAGCTAATCGTTTGTATCGCATGCAGTTGAAGCTAAATCATGTATGTCACAAGTATTTGAAGCTAAACCATTTGATTCGCATGGATTTGATGCTATGCCATCTACTTCGCTTTTATTTGAAACTGAACCATGTGTTTCTCTTGAATTTGAAGCTAACACGTTCGTTTCACATGCAGTTGAAGCTAAATCATGTATGTCACAAGTATTTGAAGCTGAACCATTTGTTTCGCACGAATATCAGGCTAAACCATGTGTTTGGAATGAATTTGAAGCTAAATCATGTGTTTCGCATAGATTTGAAGCTAACTCATTTGTTACGCATGCAGTTGAAGCTGAATCATGTATATCCCAAGTATTTGAAGCTCAACCATCTGATTCGCATGGATTTGAAGATAAGCCTTCTACTTCGCATTGATTTGAAGCGAAATCATGTGTTTCGCTTGGATTTCAAGCTAATTCGTTTGTTTCGCATGCAATTGAAGCTAAATCATGTATATCCCAAGTATTTGAAGCTCAACAATTTGATTCGCATGGATTTCAAAATAAGCCTTCTACTTCGCATTGATTTGAAGCGAAATCATGTGTTTCGCTTGGATTTCAAGCCAACTCGTTTGTTTCGCATGCAATTGAAGCTAAATAATGTATCAAACAATTATTTGAAGCTAAACCATTTGTTTCGCATGGATTCGAAGATCAGCCATCTACCTCGTATTGATTTAAAGCTAAATCATGTGTTTCGCATGGATTTGAAGCTAACTCGTTTGTATCGCATGCAGTTGAAGCTAAATCATGTATATCACAATTATTTGAAGCTAAACCATTTGATTCGCATGGATTTCAAAATAAACCTTCTACTTCGCATTGATTTTAATCTAAATCATCTGTTTCGCATGGATTTAAAGCTATCTCGTTTGTTTCGCATGCAGTTGAAGATAAATCATGTATATCACAAGTATTTGAAGCTAATCCATTTGTTTCGCGTGGATTCGATGATCAGCCTTCTACTTCGCATTGATTTGAAGTTAAATCATATGTTTCGCATGGATTTGAAGCTAATCGTTTGTATCGCATGCAGTTGAAGCTAAATCATGTATATCACAAGTATTTGAAGCTAAACCATTTGATTCGCATGGATTTCATGCTATGCCATCTACTTCGCTTTTATTTGAAACTGAATCATGTGTTTCTCTTGAATTTGAAGCTAACACGTTCGTTTCACATGCAGTTGAAGCTAAATCATGTATGTCACAAGTATTTGAAGCTGAACCATTTGTTTCGCACGAATATCAGGCTAAACCATGTGTTTGGAATGAATTTGAAGCTAAATCATGTGTTTCGCATAGATTTGAAGCTAACTCATTTGTTACGCATGCAGTTGAAGCTGAATCATGTATATCCCAAGTATTTGAAGCTCAACCATTTGATTCGCATGGATTTCAAAATAAGCCTTCTACTTCGCATTGATTTTAATCTAAATCATCTGTTTCGCATGGATTTAAAGCTATCTCGTTTGTTTCGCATGCAGTTGAAGATAAATCATGTATATCACAGGTATTTGAAGCTAAACCATTTGATTCGCATGGATTTGAAGATAAGTCTTCTACTTCGCATTGATTTGAAGCTAAATCATGTGTTTCGCATGGATTTGAAGCTAACTCGTTAGTTTTGCATGCTGTTGAAGCTAAATCATGTATATCACAAGTATTTGAAGCTAAACCATTTGTTTCGCAAGGATTCGAAGATCAGCCTTCTACTTCGCATTGATAAGAAGCTAACTCATGTGTTTCGCATGGATTTGAAGCTAACTCGTTAGTTTTGCATGCTGTTGAAGCTAAATCATGTATATCACAAGTATTTGAAGCTAAACCTTTTGTTTCGCAAGGATACGAAGATCAGTCTTCTACTTCGCATTGATTAGAAGCAAAATCATGTGTTTCGCATGGATTTGAAGCTAACTCGTTCGTTTCGCTTGCATTTGAAGCTGAATCATGTATATCCCAAGTATTTGAAGCTCAACCATTTGATTCGCATGGATTTGAAGATAAGCCTTCTACTTCGCATTGATTTGAAGCTAAATCATGTCTATCGCTAGGATTTGAAGCTAACTCGTTTGTTTCGCATGCAGTTGAAGCTAAATCATGTTCATCACAAGTATTTGAAGCTGCACCATCTGTTTCGAATGCAGTTGAAGCTAAATCATGTATAAAACAAGTGTTTGAAGCTAAACCATTTGTTTCGCATGGATTTGTAGCTAAGCCTTCTACTTCGCATTGATTTGATTCTAAATCATGTGTTTCGCTTGGATTTGAAGCAAACACGTTTGTTTCGCATGCTGTTGAAGCTAAATCATGTATATCACAAGTATTTGAAGCTAATCCATTTGTTTCGCGTGGATTCGATGATCAGCCTTCTACTTCGCATTGATTTGAAGTTAAATCATATGTTTCGCATGGATTTGAAGCTAATCGTTTGTATCGCATGCAGTTGAAGCTAAATCATGTATATCACAAGTATTTGAAGCTAAACCATTTGATTCGCATGGATTTCATGCTATGCCATCTACTTCGCATTGATTTGAAGCTGAATCATGTGTTTCGCTTGTATTTGAAGCTGACTCGTTTGTTTCGCATACTGTTGAAGCCAAATCATGTATAACACAAGTATTTGAGCCTAACTCATTTGTTTCGCATGGATTCGAAGATCAGCCATCTACTTCGCATTTATTTGAAGCTAAATCATGTGTTTCGCATGGATTTGATGCTAAGTCGTTTGTTTCGCATGCAGTTGAAGCCAAATCATGTACATAATAAGTATTTGCAGCTAATGAAATTGATTCGCATGGATTTCAAACTAAGCCTTCTACTTCGCATTGATTTGCAACTAAATCATGTGTTTCGCATGGATTTGAAGCTAGATCGTTGTTTTCGCATGCAGTTGACGCTAAATCATGTATAAAACAAGTATTTGAAGCTAGACCATTCGTTTCGCATGCATTTGAAGCTAAGCCTTCTACTTCGCATGAATTGGTAGCTAAATCATGTGTTTTACATGGATTTGAAGCTATGCCTTCAACTTCGTATTGATTTGAAGCTAAATCGTGTGTCGCATGGATTTGAAGCTAACTCGTTTGTTTCGGCAGCATTTGAAGCTATATCACTTATATTCGCAAGTATCTGAAGCTAAACCATTTGTTTCGCATGGCTTTCAAGATAATCCTTCTACTTCGCATTAATTTGAAGCAAAATCATGTGATTCGCATGGATTTGAATCTAACGAATTTGTGTCCCCTGCATTTGAAGCAATTTCATTTAAACCGAAAGTATTTGAAGGTAAATCATTTGCTTCGCGTAGATTTGAAGCTAAGCAATATACTTCGCACGAATTTGAAGCTAAATCATGTGTTTCGCTTGGATTTGAAGCTAACTCGTTTATTTCGCCTGCATTTGAAGCTACATCATTTATATCACAAGTATTTGAAGCTAAACCACTTGATTCACATGGATTTGAAGCTAAGTCTTCTACTTCGCATTGATTTTAATCTAAATCATCTGTTTCGCACGGATTTAAAGCTATCTCGTTTGTTTCTCATGCAGTTGAAGATAGATCATGTATATCACAGGTATTTGAAGCTAAACCATTTGTTTCGCATGGATTCGAAGATATGCCTTCCACATCGCATTGATTTCAAGCTAAATCATGTGTTTCGCATGGATTTGAAGCTAACTCGTTAGTGTCGCCTGCATTTGAAGCTATGTCACTTATATTCGGAAGTATTTGAAGCTAAACCATTCGTTTCGCATGGATTGGACGCTAAGCCTTTTGCTTCCCATTGATTTGATACTAAATCATGTGTTTCGCATGGATTTGAAGATAACTCGTTTGTGACGCCTGCATTTTAAGCTATATCACTTATATTCGCAAGTATTTGAAGCTAAACCATTCGTTTCGCATGGATTTGAAGCTAAGCCTTCTGCTTCGCATTGATTTGAAGCGAAATCATGTGTTTCGCTTGTATTTGAAGCTAACTGGTTGGTTTCGCATGCAGTTGAAGCTAAATCATGTATATCATAAGTATTTGTACTAAACCATTTGTTTCGCATGGATTCGAAGATAAGCCTTCTATTTCGCATTGATTTTAAGCTAAATCATATGTTTCGCTTGGATTTGAACCCAACTCGTTTGTTTCGCATGCAGTTGAAGCTAAATCATGAATATCACAAGTATTTGAAGCCAAACCATTTGTTTCGCACGGATTCGAAGATAACCCTTCTACTTCGCATTGATTTGAAGCTAAATCGTGTGTTTCGCATGGATTTGAAGCTAACTCGTTTGTATTGCTTGCTTTTGAATGTAAATCATGTATAACACAAGTATTTGAAGCTAAACCATTTGTTTCGCATGGTTTGGAAGATAACCCTTCTACTTCGCATTGATTTGAAGCTTAATCATGTGTTTCGCATGGATTTGAAGCTAACTCGATTGTCTCGCATGCAGTTGAAACTAAATCATGTTTATCACAAGTATTTGAAGCTAAACCATTCGATTCCCATGGAACTGAATCTAAGCCTCCTACTTCGCATTGGTTTGGTGCTAAATCATGTGTTTCGCATGGATTTGATGCTGAATCATGTGATTCGCATGGATTTGAAGCTTACTCGTTTGTTTCGCATGCAGTTGAAGCTAAATCATGTACATCACAAGAATTTGAAGCTAAATCATCTGTTTCGTGTCGATTCGAAGATCAGCCTTCTACTTCGCATTGATTTGAAGCTAAATCATGTGTTTCGCATGTATTGGAAGCTAACTCGTTTTTTTCGCATGCAGTCGAAGCTAAATCATGTATATCATAAGTATTTGAGCCTGAGCCATTTGTTTCGCATGGATTCGAAGATCAGCCTCCTACTTCGCGTTTATTTGAAGCTAAATTATGTGTTTCGCATGGATTTGAAGCTGACTCGTTTGTTTCGCCTGCATTTGAAGCTATATCATGTATATCACAAGTATTTGAATCTTAACCATTTGATTCCCATGAATAGTACGCTAAACCATGTCTTTCGAATGAATTTGAAGCTAAATCATGTGTTTTGAATGGATTTGAAGCTAGCTCGTTTGGTTCGCATGCATTTGAAGCTAAATCATGTATATCACATATAATTGAAGCTAAACCATTTGTTTCGCATGGATTCGAAGATAAGCCTTCTACTTCGCATTGATTTGAAGCTAAATCATGTCTATCGCTAGGATTTGAAGCTAACTCGTTTGTTTCGCATGCAGTTGAAGCTAAATCATGTT
The DNA here is from genome assembly GCF_051020955.1 of Megalopta genalis. Lineage (NCBI taxonomy): Eukaryota > Metazoa > Arthropoda > Insecta > Hymenoptera > Halictidae > Megalopta > Megalopta genalis. The sequence continues at coordinate 155,883 of NW_027476201.1, read as the reverse complement.
CATCACAAGTATTTGAAGCTGCACCATCTGTTTCGAATGCAGTTGAAGCTAAATCATGTATAAAACAAGTGTTTGAAGCTAAACCATTTGTTTCGCATGGATTTGTAGCTAAGCCTTCTACTTCGCATTGATTTGATTCTAAATCATGTGTTTCGCTTGGATTTGAAGCAAACACGTTTGTTTCGCATGCTGTTGAAGCTAAATCATGTATATCACAAGTATTTGGAACTAAATAATCTGTTTCGTGTGGATTCGAAGATCAGCCTTCTACTTCGCATTGATTTGAAACTAAATCATGTGTTTCGCTTGGATTTGAAGCTTACTCGTTCGTTTCGCCTGCATTTGAAGCAAAATCATGTATATCACAAGTAGTTGGTGCTAAACCAATTGATTCGCATGCAGTTGAAGATAAATCATGTTCATCACAAGTATTTGAAGCTGAACCATATGTTTCGCATGGATTCGATGATAAGCCTTCTACTTCGTATTGAATTGAAGTTAAATTATGTATTTCGCATGGATTTGAAGCTAACACGTTTGTTTCGCATGCTGTTGAAGCTAAATCATGTATATCCCAAGTATTTGAAGCTCAACCATTTGAAGATATGCCTTCTACTTCGCATTGATTTGAAGCTAAATCATATGTTTCGCTTGGATTTGAAGCTAACTCGTTTGTTTCGCATACAGTTGAACCTAAATCATGTATAAAACAAGTATGAGCAGTTGAAGCCAAATCATGTACATAATAAGTATTTGCAGCTAATGAAATTGATTCGCATGGATTTCAAACTAAGCCTTCTACTTCGCATTGATTTGCAACTAAATCATGTGTTTCGCATGGATTTGAAGCTAGATCGTTGTTTTCGCATGCAGTTGACGCTAAATCATGTATAAAACAAGTATTTGAAGCTAGACCATTCGTTTCGCATGCATTTGAAGCTATGCCTTCTACTTCGCATGAATTGGTAGCTAAATCACGTGTTTGGCTTGGATTTGAAGCTAACTCGTTTGTTTCGCATGCAGTTGAACCTAAATCATGTATATCACAAGTATCTGAAGCTAAACCATTTGTTTCGCATGGCTTAGAAGATAATCCTACTACTTCGCATTGATTTGAAGCTAAATCATGTGTTTTACATGGATTTGAAGCTATGCCTTCAACTTCGTATTGATTTGAAGCTAAATCGTGTGTCGCATGGATTTGAAGCTAACTCATTTGTTACGCGTGCAGTTGAAGCTGAATCATGTATATCCCAAGTATTTGAAGCTCAACCATCTGATTCGCATGGATTTGAAGATAAGCCTTCTACTTCGCATTGATTTGAAGCGAAATCATGTGTTTCGCTTGGATTTCAAGCTAACTCGTTTGTTTCGCATGCAATTGAAGCTAAATCATGTATATCCCAAGTATTTGAAGCTCAACAATTTGATTCGCATGGATTTCAAAATAAGCCTTCTACTTCGCATTGATTTGAAGCGAAATCATGTGTTTTTCTTGGATTTCAAGCCAACTCGTTTGTTTCGCATGCAATTGAAGCTAAATAATGTATCAAACAAGTATTTGAAGCTAAACCATTTGTTTCGCATGGATTCGAAGATCAGCCATCTACCTCGTATTGATTTAAAGCTAAATCATGTGTTTCGCATGGATTTGAAGCTAATCGTTTGTATCGCATGCAGTTGAAGCTAAATCATGTATATCACAATTATTTGAAGCTAAACCATTTGATTCGCATGGATTTCAAAATAAACCTTCTACTTCGCATTGATTTTAATCTAAATCATCTGTTTCGCATGGATTTAAAGCTATCTCGTTTGTTTCGCATGCAGTTGAAGATAAATCATGTATATCACAAGTATTTGAAGCTAATCCATTTGTTTCGCGTGGATTCGATGATCAGCCTTCTACTTCGCATTGATTTGAAGTTAAATCATATGTTTCGCATGGATTTGAAGCTAATCGTTTGTATCGCATGCAGTTGAAGCTAAATCATGTATATCACAAGTATTTGAAGCTAAACCATTTGATTCGCATGGATTTCATGCTATGCCATCTACTTCGCTTTTATTTGAAACTGAATCATGTGTTTCTCTTGAATTTGAAGCTAACACGTTCGTTTCACATGCAGTTGAAGCTAAATCATGTATGTCACAAGTATTTGAAGCTGAACCATTTGTTTCGCACGAATATCAGGCTAAACCATGTGTTTGGAATGAATTTGAAGCTAAATCATGTGTTTCGCATAGATTTGAAGCTAACTCATTTGTTACGCATGCAGTTGAAGCTGAATCATGTATATCCCAAGTATTTGAAGCTCAACCATTTGATTCGCATGGATTTCAAAATAAGCCTTCTACTTCGCATTGATTTTAATCTAAATCATCTGTTTCGCATGGATTTAAAGCTATCTCGTTTGTTTCGCATGCAGTTGAAGATAAATCATGTATATCACAGGTATTTGAAGCTAAACCATTTGATTCGCATGGATTTGAAGATAAGCCTTCTACTTCGCATTGATTTGAAGCTAAATCATGTGTTTCGCATGGATTTGAAGCTAACTCGTTAGTTTTGCATGCTGTTGAAGCTAAATCATGTATATCACAAGTATTTGAAGCTAAACCATTTGTTTCGCAAGGATTCGAAGATCAGCCTTCTACTTCGCATTGATAAGAAGCTAACTCATGTGTTTCGCATGGATTTGAAGCTAACTCGTTAGTTTTGCATGCTGTTGAAGCTAAATCATGTATATCACAAGTATTTGAAGCTAAACCTTTTGTTTCGCAAGGATACGAAGATCAGTCTTCTACTTCGCATTGATAAGAAGCACAATCATGTGTTTCGCATGGATTTGAAGCTAACTCGTTCGTTTCGCTTGCATTTGAAGCTAAATCATGCACAGCACAAGTATTTGAAGCTGAACCACTTGTTTCGCATGGATTTGAAGATAAGCCTTCTACTTCGCATTGATTTGAAGCTAAATCATGTGTTTCGCTTGGATTTCAAGCTAACTCGTTTGTTTCGCATGCAATTGAAGCTAAATCATGTATATCACAATTATTTGAAGCTAAACCATTTGATTCGCATGGATTTCAAAATAAGCCTTCTACTTCGCATTGATTTTAATCTAAATCATCTGTTTCGGATGGATTTAAAGCTATCTCGTTTGTTTCGCATGCAGTTGAAGATAAATCATGTGTATCACAAGTATTTGAAGCTAATCCATTTGTTTCGCGTGGATTCGAAGATCAGCCATCTACCTCGTATTGATTTAAAGCTAAATCATATGTTTCGCATGGATTTGAAGCTAATCGTTTGTATCGCATGCAGTTGAAGCTAAATCATGTATGTCACAAGTATTTGAAGCTAAACCATTTGATTCGCATGGATTTGATGCTATGCCATCTACTTCGCTTTTATTTGAAACTGAATCATGTGTTTCTCTTGAATTTGAAGCTAACACGTTCGTTTCACATGCAGTTGAAGCTAAATCATGTATGTCACAAGTATTTGAAGCTGAACCATTTGTTTCGCACGAATATCAGGCTAAACCATGTGTTTGGAATGAATTTGAAGCTAAATCATGTGTTTCGCATAGATTTGAAGCTAATCGTTTGTATCGCATGCAGTTGAAGCTGAATCATGTATATCCCAAGTATTTGAAGCTCAACCATCTGATTCGCATGGATTTGAAGATAAGCCTTCTACTTCGCATTGATTTGAAGCGAAATCATGTGTTTCGCTTGGATTTCAAGCTAATTCGTTTGTTTCGCATGCAATTGAAGCTAAATCATGTATATCCCAAGTATTTGAAGCTCAACAATTTGATTCGCATGGATTTCAAAATAAGCCTTCTACTTCGCATTGATTTGAAGCGAAATCATGTGTTTCGCTTGGATTTCAAGCCAACTCGTTTGTTTCGCATGCAATTGAAGCTAAATAATGTATCAAACAATTATTTGAAGCTAAACCATTTGTTTCGCATGGATTCGAAGATTAGCCATCTACCTCGTATTGATTTGAAGCTAAATCATGTGTTTCGCATGGATTTGAAGCTAACTCGTTTGTATCGCATGCAGTTGAAGCTAAATCATGTATATCACAATTATTTGAAGCTAAACCATTTGATTCGCATGGATTTCAAAGTAAACCTTCTACTTCGCATTGATTTTAATCTAAATCATCTGTTTCGCATGGATTTAAAGCTATCTCGTTTGTTTCGCATGCAGTTGAAGATAAATCATGTATATCACAAGTATTTGAAGCTAATCCATTTGATTCGCATGGATTTCAAAATAAGCCTTCTACTTCGCATTGATTTTAATCTAAATCATCTGTTTCGGATGGATTTAAAGCTATCTCGTTTGTTTCGCATGCAGTTGAAGATAAATCATGTGTATCACAAGTATTTGAAGCTAATCCATTTGTTTCGCGTGGATTCGAAGATCAGCCATCTACCTCGTATTGATTTAAAGCTAAATCATATGTTTCGCATGGATTTGAAGCTAATCGTTTGTATCGCATGCAGTTGAAGCTAAATCATGTATGTCACAAGTATTTGAAGCTAAACCATTTGATTCGCATGGATTTGATGCTATGCCATCTACTTCGCTTTTATTTGAAACTGAATCATGTGTTTCTCTTGAATTTGAAGCTAACACGTTCGTTTCACATGCAGTTGAAGCTAAATCATGTATGTCACAAGTATTTGAAGCTGAACCATTTGTTTCGCACGAATATCAGGCTAAACCATGTGTTTGGAATGAATTTGAAGCTAAATCATGTGTTTCGCATAGATTTGAAGCTAATCGTTTGTATCGCATGCAGTTGAAGCTGAATCATGTATATCCCAAGTATTTGAAGCTCAACCATCTGATTCGCATGGATTTGAAGATAAGCCTTCTACTTCGCATTGATTTGAAGCGAAATCATGTGTTTCGCTTGGATTTCAAGCTAATTCGTTTGTTTCGCATGCAATTGAAGCTAAATCATGTATATCCCAAGTATTTGAAGCTCAACAATTTGATTCGCATGGATTTCAAAATAAGCCTTCTACTTCGCATTGATTTGAAGCGAAATCATGTGTTTCGCTTGGATTTCAAGCCAACTCGTTTGTTTCGCATGCAATTGAAGCTAAATAATGTATCAAACAATTATTTGAAGCTAAACCATTTGTTTCGCATGGATTCGAAGATCAGCCATCTACCTCGTATTGATTTAAAGCTAAATCATGTGTTTCGCATGGATTTGAAGCTAACTCGTTTGTATCGCATGCAGTTGAAGCTAAATCATGTATATCACAATTATTTGAAGCTAAACCATTTGATTCGCATGGATTTCAAAATAAACCTTCTACTTCGCATTGATTTTAATCTAAATCATCTGTTTCGCATGGATTTAAAGCTATCTCGTTTGTTTCGCATGCAGTTGAAGATAAATCATGTATATCACAAGTATTTGAAGCTAATCCATTTGTTTCGCGTGGATTCGATGATCAGCCTTCTACTTCGCATTGATTTGAAGTTAAATCATATGTTTCGCATGGATTTGAAGCTAATCGTTTGTATCGCATGCAGTTGAAGCTAAATCATGTATATCCCAAGTATTTGAAGCTCAACCATTTGATTCGCATGGATTTCAAAATAAGCCTTCTACTTCGCATTGATTTTAATCTAAATCATCTGTTTCGCATGGATTTAAAGCTATCTCGTTTGTTTCGCATGCAGTTGAAGATAAATCATGTATATCACAGGTATTTGAAGCTAAACCATTTGATTCGCATGGATTTGAAGATAAGTCTTCTACTTCGCATTGATTTGAAGCTAAATCATGTGTTTCGCATGGATTTGAAGCTAACTCGTTAGTTTTGCATGCTGTTGAAGCTAAATCATGTATATCACAAGTATTTGAAGCTAAACCATTTGTTTCGCAAGGATTCGAAGATCAGCCTTCTACTTCGCATTGATAAGAAGCTAACTCATGTGTTTCGCATGGATTTGAAGCTAACTCGTTAGTTTTGCATGCTGTTGAAGCTAAATCATGTATATCACAAGTATTTGAAGCTAAACCTTTTGTTTCGCAAGGATACGAAGATCAGTCTTCTACTTCGCATTGATAAGAAGCAAAATCATGTGTTTCGCATGGATTTGAAGCTAACTCGTTCGTTTCGCTTGCATTTGAAGCTGAATCATGTATATCCCAAGTATTTGAAGCTCAACCATTTGATTCGCATGGATTTGAAGATAAGCCTTCTACTTCGCATTGATTTGAAGCTAAATCTTGTGTTTCGCATGGAATTGAAGCTAACTCATTTGTTTCGCCTGCATTTGAATCTATATCACTTATATCGCAAGCATTTGAAGCTAAATCATTGGTTTTGCTTGGATTTGAAGATAAACCTTCTACATCACATTGATTTGAAGCAAAATCATGTGTTTCGCTTGGATTTGAAGCTAACTCGTATGTTTCGCATGGAGTTGAAGGTAAAACATGTATAAAACAAGTATTTCAAGCTAAACTATTCTTTTCGCATGTATTTGAAGATAATCCTACTACTTCGCATGGATTTGAAGTTAACTCGTATGTTTCGCATGCAGTTGAAGCTAAGTCACGTATATCACAAGTATTTGAAGCTAAGCCTTCTACTTCGAATGATTTGAAGCTAAATCATGTGTTTCTCTTGGATAAGAAGCTAACTCGTTTGTTTCGCATGCAGTTGAAGCTAAATCATGTTTATCACAAGTTTCTGAATCTAAACCATTTGTTTCGCTTGGATTTGAAGCTGTGCCTTCTACGTCGAACTGATTTGAAGCTAAATCATGTGTTTCGCATGAATTTGAAGATAACTCGATCGTTCGTCTGCATTTAGAGTTATTTCATTCACTTGAATCTATTTCACTTATATTCGCAAGTATTTGAAGCCAAATAATTCGTTTCGCATGGATTTGAAGCTAAGCCTTCTAATTCGCATTGATTTGAAGCTAAATCATGTGTTTCGCATGGATTTGAAGATAACTCGTCTGTTTCGCATACAGTTGAATCTAAATTACTTATATCCGCAAGCACTGAAGCCAAATCATTCGGTTCGCATGGATTTGAAGCTAAGCCTCCTCCTTCGCATTAATATGATGCTATATCATGTGTTTCGCTTGTATTTGTAGCTAACTCGTTTGTTTCTCATGCAGTTGAAGCTAAATCATGTTTATGACAAGTGTCTGTATCTAAACCATCTGTTTCGCATGAATATTAAGCTAAGCCATGTGTTTCGCATGAATTTGAAGCTAAATCATGCGTTTCGCATGGATTTGATGCTAATCCTTCTACTTCGCACTGATTTGAAGGTAAATCATGTGATTCGCATGGATTTGAAGATAACTCGATTGTTTGACATGCAGTTGAATCTATATCACTTATATTCGCATGTATCTGGAGCCAAATAATTCGTTTCGCATGGATATAAAGCTAAGCCTTCTAATTCGCATTGATTTGAAGCTAAATCATGTGTTTGGCTTATATTTGAAGCTAACTCGTATGTTTCGCATGCAGTTGAAGCTAAATCATGTATATCACAAGTATTTGAAGCTGAACCATTTGTTTCGCATGAATATTAAGCTAAAAAATGGGTCTCGCATGAATATTAAGCTAAACCATGTGTTTCGCTTGAATTTGAAGCTAAATCATGTGTTTCGCATGGATTTGAATCTATCTCGTTTGTTACGCCTGTATTCGAAGCTATGTCAATTACTTTCGCTAGTATTTGAAGCTCAATCATTCGTTTCGTATGGATTTGAAGCTAAGCCTTCCACTTCGCATTGATTTGAAGTTGAATTATGTGTTTCTCTTGGATATGAAGCTAACTCGTTTGTTTCGCATGCAGTTGAAGCTAAATTACGTATATCACAAGTATTCGAAACTTAATCATTCAGTTCGCATGGATTTGAAGCTAAGCCTTCTACTTCGCATTGATTTGAAGTTAAATCATGTGTTACGCTTGGATTTGAAGCTCACTCGTTTGTTTCGCCTGCATTTGAAGCTTAATCATGTATATCACAAGTATTTGAAGGTAAACCATTTGTTTTGAAGCTAAATCACGTGTTTCACATGGATTTGAAGCTAAGCCTTCTACTTCGCATTGATTTGAAACTTAATCATGTGTTTCGCTTGGATTTGAAGATAATTCGTTTGTTTCGCATGCAGTTGAAACTATATCATGTATATCACAAGTATTTTAAGCTAAACCATTTGATTCGCATGTATTTGAAGCTAAGCATTCCACTTCTCATTGATTTGAAGCTAAATCACGTGTTTCGCTTGGATTTGAAGCTAACTCGTTTGTTTCTCATGCAGTTGAAGCTAAATCATGTTTATCACAAGTGTCTGTATCTAAACCATCTGTTTCGCATGAATATTAAGCTAAGCCATGCGTTTCGCACAGATTTGATGCTAATCCTTCTACTTCGCACTGATTTGAAGGTAAATCATGTGATTCGAATGGATTTGAACCTCACTCGTTTGTTTCGCCAGCATTTGAACTAAATCATGTATTTCACAAGTATATGAAGATAAAGCATTTGTTTCGCATGGATTTGTAGATAAGCCTTCTACTTCGCATTGATTTGAGGTTAAATCGTGTGTTTCGCATGGATTTGAAGCTAACTCGTTTGTTTCGCATGCAGTTGAATCTAAATCATTTATATCGCAAGTATTTGGAGCTAAATCATTTGTTTCGCATTGACTTGAATCTAAACCTTCTACATCGCATTGATTTGAGGCTAAATCATGTGTTTCGAATGAATGTGAAGCTAACTCGTTTGTTACGCATGCATTTGAAGCTATATCGTTTATGTCACAAGTATTTCAAGCTAAACCATTTGTTTCGCATGGATTTGAAGCTAAGCCTTCTTCTTCGTATTGATTTGAAATTAAATCATGTGTTTCCCTTAGATTTGCAGCTAACTCGTTGTTTGGTATGCAGTTGAAGCTAAATCATGTATATCACAAGTATTGGAAGCTAAACAATTTGTTTCGCATGGATTTGAAGCTAAGCCTTCTTCTTCGTATTGATTTGAAATTAAATCATGTGTTTCGCTTGGATTTGAAGCTGACTCGTTGTTTCGCCTGCACTTGGATCTGAATCATGTATATCACAAGTTTTTGAAGCTAAACCATTTGATTCGCATGGATTTGAAGCTAAGCCTTTAACTCCGCATTGATTTGAAGCTAAATCATTTGTTTCGCATGAATTTGAAGCTAACTGTTTGTTCCGCCTGCATTTGAAGCTACATCACTTATATCGCAAGTATTTGAAGCTAAATAATTTGTTTCGCATGGATTTCAAGTTGACTCGTTTGTTTCGCATGGATTTGAAGCTAAGCCTTCTACTTCGCATTGATATGAAGCTAAATCATGTGTTACGCTTGGATTTGAAGCTCACTCGATTGTTTCCCCTGCATTTGAAGCAATATCACTTATATCGCAAGTATATGAAGCTAAATAATTTGTCTCGCATGAATTTGATGGTAAACCTTCTACTTCGCATTGATTTGAAGCTAAATCATGTGATTCGCATGGATTTGAAGATAACTCGTCTGTTTCGCATGCAGTTGAAGCTATATCACATATATTCGCAAGTATTTGAAGCCAAATCATTCGGTTTGCAAGGATTTGAAGGTAAGTGTTCTACTTCGCATTGATTTGATGCTAAATCATGTGTTTCGCATGGATTTGAAGCTAACTCGTTTGTATCGCATGCAGTTGAAGCTAAATCATGTATATCACAATTATTTGAAGCTAAACCACTTGATTCGCATGGATTTCAAAATAAGCCTTCTACTTCGCATTGATTTTAATCTAAATCATCTGTTTCGGATGTATTTAAAGCTATCTCGTTTGTTTCGCATGCAGTTGAAGATAAATCATGTATATCACAAGTATTTGAAGCTAATCCATTTGTTTCGCGTGGATTCGAAGATCAGCCTTCTACTTCGCATTGATTTGAAGTTAAATCATATGTTTCGCATGGATTTGAAGCTAATCGTTTGTATCGCATGCAGTTGAAGCTAATTCATGTATATCACAAGTATTTGAAGCTAAACCACTTGATTCGCATGGATTTGATGCTATGCCATCTACTTCGCTTTTATTTGAAACTGAATCATGTGCTTCTCTTCAATTTGAAGCTAACACTTTCGTTTCACTTGCAGTTGAAGCTAAATCATGTATGTCACAAGTATTTGAAGCTGAACCATTTGTTTCGCACGAATATCAGACTAAACAATGTGTTTGGAATGAATTTGAAGCTAAATCATGTGTTTCGCATAGATTTGAAGCTAACTCGTTTGTTACGCATGCAGTTGAAGCTGAATCATGTATATCCCAAGTATTTGAAGCTCAACCATTTGATTCGCATGGATTTGAATCTATATCACTTATATCGCAAGCATTTGAAGCTAAATCATTGGTTTTGCTTGGATTTGAAGATAAACCTTCTACATCACATTGATTTGAAGCAAAATCATGTGTTTCGCTTGGATTTGAAGCTAACTCGTATGTTTCGCATGGAGTTGAAGGTAAAACATGTATAAAACAAGTATTTCAAGCTAAACTATTCTTTTCGCATGTATTTGAAGATAATCCTACTACTTCGCATGGATTTGAAGTTAACTCGTATGTTTCGCATGCAGTTGAAGCTAAGTCACGTATATCACAAGTATTTGAAGCTAAGCCTTCTACTTCGAATGATTTGAAGCTAAATCATGTGTTTCTCTTGGATAAGAAGCTAACTCGTTTGTTTCGCATGCAGTTGAAGCTAAATCATGTTTATCACAAGTTTCTGAATCTAAACCATTTGTTTCGCTTGGATTTGAAGCTGTGCCTTCTACGTCGAACTGATTTGAAGCTAAATCATGTGTTTCGCATGAATTTGAAGATAACTCGATCGTTCGTCTGCATTTAGAGTTATTTCATTCACTTGAATCTATTTCACTTATATTCGCAAGTATTTGAAGCCAAATAATTCGTTTCGCATGGACTTGAAGCTAAGCCTTCTAATTCGCATTGATTTGAAGCTAAATCATGTGTTTCGCATGGATTTGAAGATAACTCGTCTGTTTCGCATGCAGTTGAATCTAAATTACTTATATCCGCAAGCACTGAAGCCATATCATTCGGTTCGCATGGATTTGAAGCTAAGCCTCCTCCTTCGCATTAATATGATGCTATATCATGTGTTTCGCTTGTATTTGTAGCTAACTCGTTTGTTTCTCATGCAGTTGAAGCTAAATCATGTTTATGACAAGTGTCTGTATCTAAACCATCTGTTTCGCATGAATATTAAGCTAAGCCATGTGTTTCGCATGAATTTGAAGCTAAATCATGCGTTTCGCATGGATTTGATGCTAATCCTTCTACTTCGCACTGATTTGAAGGTAAATCATGTGATTCGCATGGATTTGAAGATAACTCGATTGTTTGACATGCAGTTGAATCTATATCACTTATATTCGCATGTATCTGGAGCAAAATAATTCGTTTCGCATGGATATAAAGCTAAGCCTTCTAATTCGCATTGATTTGAAGCTAAATCATGTGTTTGGTTTATATTTGAAGCTAACTCGTATGTTTCGCATGCAGTTGAAGCTAAATCATGTATATCACAAGTATTTGAAGCTGAACCATTTGTTTCGCATGAATATTAAGCTAAAAAATGGGCCTCGCATGAATATTAAGCTAAACCATGTGTTTCGCTTGAATTTGAAGCTAAATCATGTGTTTCGCATGGATTTGAATCTATCTCGTTTGTTACGCCTGTATTCGAAGCTATGTCAATTACTTTCGCTAGTATTTGAAGCTCAATCATTCGTTTCGTATGGATTTGAAGCTAAGCCTTCCACTTCGCATTGATTTGAAGTTGAATTATGTGTTTCTCTTGGATATGAAGCTAACTCGTTTGTTTCGCATGCAGTTGAAGCTAAATTACGTATATCACAAGTATTCGAAACTTAATCATTCAGTTCGCATGGATTTGAAGCTAAGCCTTCTACTTCGCATTGATTTGAAGTTAAATCATGTGTTACGCTTGGATTTGAAGCTCACTCGTTTGTTTCGCCTGCATTTGAAGCTTAATCATGTATATCACAAGTATTTGAAGGTAAACCATTTGTTTTGAAGCTAAATCACGTGTTTCACATGGATTTGAAGCTAAGCCTTCTACTTCGCATTGATTTGAAACTTAATCATGTGTTTCGCTTGGATTTGAAGATAATTCGTTTGTTTCGCATGCAGTTGAAACTATATCATGTATATCACAAGTATTTTAAGCTAAACCATTTGATTCGCATGTATTTGAAGCTAAGCATTCCACTTCTCATTGATTTGAAGCTAAATCACGTGTTTCGCTTGGATTTGAAGCTAACTCGTTTGTTTCTCATGCAGTTGAAGCTAAATCATGTTTATCACAAGTGTCTGTATCTAAACCATCTGTTTCGCATGAATATTAAGCTAAGCCATGCGTTTCGCACAGATTTGATGCTAATCCTTCTACTTCGCACTGATTTGAAGGTAAATCATGTGATTCGAATGGATTTGAACCTCACTCGTTTGTTTCGCCAGCATTTGAACTAAATCATGTATTTCACAAGTATATGAAGATAAAGCATTTGTTTCGCATGGATTTGTAGATAAGCCTTCTACTTCGCATTGATTTGAGGTTAAATCGTGTGTTTCGCATGGATTTGAAGCTAACTCGTTTGTTTCGCATGCAGTTGAATCTAAATCATTTATATCGCAAGTATTTGGAGCTAAATCATTTGTTTCGCATTGACTTGAATCTAAACCTTCTACATCGCATTGATTTGAGGCTAAATCATGTGTTTCGAATGAATGTGAAGCTAACTCGTTTGTTACGCATGCATTTGAAGCTATATCGTTTATGTCACAAGTATTTCAAGCTAAACCATTTGTTTCGCATGGATTTGAAGCTAAGCCTTCTTCTTCGTATTGATTTGAAATTAAATCATGTGTTTCCCTTAGATTTGCAGCTAACTCGTTGTTTGGTATGCAGTTGAAGCTAAATCATGTATATCACAAGTATTGGAAGCTAAACAATTTGTTTCGCATGGATTTGAAGCTAAGCCTTCTTCTTCGTATTGATTTGAAATTAAATCATGTGTTTCGCTTGGATTTGAAGCTGACTCGTTGTTTCGCCTGCACTTGGATCTGAATCATGTATATCACAAGTTTTTGAAGCTAAACCATTTGATTCGCATGGATTTGAAGCTAAGCCTTTAACTCCGCATTGATTTGAAGCTAAATCATTTGTTTCGCATGAATTTGAAGCTAACTGTTTGTTCCGCCTGCATTTGAAGCTACATCACTTATATCGCAAGTATTTGAAGCTAAATAATTTGTTTCGCATGGATTTCAAGTTGACTCGTTTGTTTCGCATGGATTTGAAGCTAAGCCTTCTACTTCGCATTGATATGAAGCTAAATCATGTGTTACGCTTGGATTTGAAGCTCACTCGATTGTTTCCCCTGCATTTGAAGCAATATCACTTATATCGCAAGTATATGAAGCTAAATAATTTGTCTCGCATGAATTTGATGGTAAACCTTCTACTTCGCATTGATTTGAAGCTAAATCATGTGATTCGCATGGATTTGAAGATAACTCGTCTGTTTCGCATGCAGTTGAAGCTATATCACATATATTCGCAAGTATTTGAAGCCAAATCATTCGGTTTGCAAGGATTTGAAGGTAAGTGTTCTACTTCGCATTGATTTGATGCTAAATCATGTGTTTCGCATGGATTTGAAGCTAACTCGTTTGTATCGCATGCAGTTGAAGCTAAATCATGTATATCACAATTATTTGAAGCTAAACCACTTGATTCGCATGGATTTCAAAATAAGCCTTCTACTTCGCATTGATTTTAATCTAAATCATCTGTTTCGGATGTATTTAAAGCTATCTCGTTTGTTTCGCATGCAGTTGAAGATAAATCATGTATATCACAAGTATTTGAAGCTAATCCATTTGTTTCGCGTGGATTCGAAGATCAGCCTTCTACTTCGCATTGATTTGAAGTTAAAGCATATGTTTCGCATGGATTTGAAGCTAATCGTTTGTATCGCATGCAGTTGAAGCTAATTCATCTATATCACAAGTATTTGAAGCTAAACCACTTGATTCGCATGGATTTGATGCTATGCCATCTACTTCGCTTTTATTTGAAACTGAATCATGTGCTTCTCTTGAATTTGAAGCTAACACTTTCGTTTCACTTGCAGTTGAAGCTAAATCATGTATGTCACAAGTATTTGAAGCTGAACCATTTGTTTCGCACGAATATCAGACTAAACAATGTGTTTGGAATGAATTTGAAGCTAAATCATGTGTTTCGCATAGATTTGAAGCTAACTCGTTTGTTACGCATGCAGTTGAAGCTGAATCATGTATATCCCAAGTATTTGAAGCTCAACCATTTGATTCGCATGGATTTCAAAATAAGCCTTCTACTTCGCATTGATTTGAAGCGAAATCATGTGTTTCGCATGGATTTCAAGCTAACTCGTTAGTTTCGCATGCAATTGAAGCTAAATAATGTATCAAACAAGTATTTGAAGCTAAACCATTTGTTTCGCATGGATTCGAAGATCAGCCATCTACCTCGTATTGATTTAAAGCTAAATCATGTGTTTCGCATGGATTTGAAGATAACTCGTTTGTATCGCATGCAGTTGAAGCTAAATCATGTATATCACAATTATTTGAAGCTAAACCATTTGATTTGCATGGATTTCAAAATAAGCCTTCTACTTCGCATTGATTTGAAGCTAAATCATGCGTTTCGCATGGATTTTAAGCTAACCCGTTGGTTTTGCCTGCATTTGAAGTTATATCACTCATATCGCAATTATCCGAATATAAATCATTTGTTTCTCATGTATTTGTAGCTAAGCCTTCTACATCGCATTGATTTGAGCTAAATCATGTGTTTCGCTTGCATTTGAAGCTAACTCGCTTGCTTTGCATGCAGTGGAAGCTAAATTATGTATATCACAAGTATTTGAAGCTAAACCATTTGCTTCGCATGAATATTAAGCTAAATCACGTGTTTCGCACGGATTTGAAACTAACTCGGTTGTTTCGCCTGCATTTGAATCTAAATCATGTATATCACAAGTATTTGAATCTAAACCATTTGTTTGCATGGATTCGTAGACAAGCCTTCTACTTCGCATTGATTTGAAGCTAAATCATGTGTATCGCACGGATTTGAAGCTAACTCATTTGTTTCGTCTGCATTTGAAACTATATCACTTTGTTTTGCATGGATTCGAAGATAAACCTTCTACTTCGCATTGATTTGAAGCTAAACCATCTACATCGCATTGATTTGTAGCTAAATCAAGTGTTTCGCTTGGATTTGAAGCTAGCTCGTTTGTTTCGCATGCAGTTGAAGCTAAATCATGTATATCACAAGTATTTGAAGCTAAACCATTTGTTTCGCATGGATTCGAAGATCAGACTTCTGCTTCGCACTGATTTGAAGCGGAATCGTGTGTTTCGCTTGTATTTGAACCTAACTCATTCGTTTCGCCTGCATTTGAAGCAATATCATGTATATCACAAGTATTTGGTGCTCAACGAATTGATTCGCATGCAGTTGAAGTTAAATCATGTATATCACAAGTATTTGAAGCTAAACGATTTGTTTCGCATGGATTTGAAGATATGAATTCTACTTCGCATTGATTTGAATCTAAATCATGTGTTTGGCATGGTGTTGATGCCAACCCGTTTGTTTAGCATGCTGTTGATGCTAAATCATGTATATGACAAGTATTTGAAGCTAAACCACTTGATTCGCATGGATTTGAAGATAACCCTTCTAGTTCGCATTGATTTGAAGCTAAATCATGTGTTTCGCATGGATTCGAAGACAACCCTTCTACTTCGCATTGATTTGAAGCTAAATCATGTGTTTCGAATGGATTTGAAGCTAACTCGTTTGTTTCGCATGGAGTTGAAGCTAAGTCAAGTATGGCACAAGTATTTGAAGCTAAACCATTTGTTTCGCATGGATTCGAAGATCAGCCTTCTACTACCCATTGATTTGAAGCTAAATCATGTGTTTCGCTTGGATTTGAAGCGAACTCGTTTGTTTCGCATGCAGTTGAAGCTAAATTATGTATACTACAAGTATTTGGAGCTAAACCATTTGTTTCGCATGGATTTGAAACTACGCCTTCTACTTCGCATTGATTTGAAGCTAAATAATTTGTTTCGCTTGGATTTGAAGCGAACTCGTTTGTTTCGCATGCTGTTAAGGCTAAATAATTTATATCACAAGTATTTGAAGCTAAACCGTTTGATTCGCATGGATTTGAAGATAAGCCACCTACCTCGCATTGATTTGAAGATAAATCAAGTATTTCGCTTGGATTTGAAGCTAAGAGGTTTGTTTCGCACGCACTTAAAGCTAAATTATGTATAACACAAGTATTTGAAGCTAAACCATTTGTTTCGCATGGATTCTAAGATCAGCCTTCTACTTCGCATTGATTTGAAGTTAAATCATGTGTTTCGCATGGATTTCAATCTAACTCGTTTGTTTCACATGCAGTTGAAGTTAAATCATGTATATCACAAGTATTTGAAGCTAAACCTTTTGATTCGCATGGATATGAAGCTAAGCCTTCTACTTCGAATTTATTTGAAGATAAATCATGTGTGTCGCTTGGATTTGAAGCTCAGCCTTCTACTTCGCATTGGTTTGAAGCTAAATAATGTGTTTCGCTTGGATTTTAAGCTCACTCGTTTGTTTCACATGCAGTTGAAGTTAAATCGTGAATATCACAAGTATTTGAAGCTAAACGAATTGTTTCGCATGGATTTGAAGACAAGCCTCCAACTTCGCATTGATTTGATGCTAAATCATGTGTTTCGCATGGATTTGAAGCTAACTAGTTTGTTTCGCATGATGTTTAAGCTAAGTCATGTATATCACAAGTATTTGAAGCTAAGCCATTTTATTCCCATGTATTTGAAACTCATCATTCTACTTCCCATTGATTTGAAGCTAAACCACGTGTTCCGCTTGGATTTTAAGCTAACTCGTTTGTATCACATGCAGTTGAAGATAAATCATGTATATCACAAGTTTTTTAAGCTAAACGATTTGTTTCGCATGGGTTTGAAGATAAGCCTTCTACTTCGCATTGATTTGAAGCTAAATCATGTTTTTCGTATGGTTTTTGAAGCTAACTCGTTTGTTTCGCATGCTATTGAAGCTAACTCATGTATATCACAAGTGTTTGAAGCTAAACCATTTGCTTTGCATGGATTCGAAGGTCACCCTTCTTCTTCGCATTGATTTGAAGCTAAATCATGTGTTTAGCATGGATTTGAAGCTAACTCGTTTGTTTCGCATGCAGTTGAAGCTAAATCATGCATAT
This sequence comes from Megalopta genalis, assembly GCF_051020955.1. Taxonomy (NCBI): domain Eukaryota; kingdom Metazoa; phylum Arthropoda; class Insecta; order Hymenoptera; family Halictidae; genus Megalopta; species Megalopta genalis. The sequence goes on along the minus strand of NW_027476201.1, from coordinate 138,426 downwards.
CACAAGTATTTGAAGCTAAACGAATTGTTTCGCATGGATTTGAAGACAAGCCTCCTACTTCGCATTGATTTGATGCTAAATCATGTGTTTCGCATGGATTTGAAGCTAACTAGTTTGTTTCGCATGATGTTTAAGCTAAGTCATGTATATCACAAGTATTTGAAGCTAAGCCATTTTATTCCCATGTATTTGAAACTCATCATTCTACTTCCCATTGATTTGAAGCTAAATCACGTGTTCCGCTTGGATTTTAAGCTAACTCGTTTGTTTCACATGCAGTTGAAGTTAAATCGTGAATATCACAAGTATTTGAAGCTAAACGAATTGTTTCGCATGGATTTGAAGACAAGCCTCCTACTTCGCATTGATTTGATGCTAAATCATGTGTTTCGCATGGATTTGAAGCTAACTAGTTTGTTTCGCATGATGTTTAAGCTAAGTCATGTATATCACAAGTATTTGAAGCTAAGCCATTTTATTCCCATGTATTTGAAACTCATCATTCTACTTCCCATTGATTTGAAGCTAAATCACGTGTTCCGCTTGGATTTTAAGCTAACTCGTTTGTATCACATGCAGTTGAAGATAAATCATGTATATCACAAGTTTTTTAAGCTAAACGATTTGTTTCGCATGGATTTGAAGATAAGCCTTCTACTTCGCATTGATTTGAAGCTAAATAATTTGTTTCGCTTGGATTTGAAGCTAAGCCTTCTACTTCAGGTCGATTTGACGTTAAATCTTATTTTTCACTGGATTTGAAGCTAACTCGTTTGTTTCGCATGCTGTTGAAGCTAAATCATGTATATCACAAGTATTTTAATCTGAACCGTTTGTTTCGCATGGATTCGATGATCAGACTTCTGCTTCGCATTGATTTGAAGCTAAATCATGTGTTTCGCATGGAATTGAAGCTTACTCGTTTGTTTTGCATGCAGTTGAAGCTAAATCATGTATATCATAAGTGTTTGAAGCTAACCCGTTTGATTCGCATGGATTTGATGATAAGCCTTCTGCTTCGGATTGATTTGCAGCTAAATCATGTGTTTAGCATGGATTTGAAGTTAACTCGTTTGTTTCGCATGCAGTTGAAGCTAAATCATGTATATCACAAGTATTTGGAGCTAAACCATTTGTTTCGCATGGATTTGAAACAACGCCTTCTACTTCGCATTGATTTGAAGCTAAATAATTTGTTTCGCTTGGATTTGAAGCTAAGCCTTCTACTTCACGTCGATTTGACGTTAAATCATATTTTTCACTGGATTTGAAGCTAACTTGTTTGTTTCGCATGCTGTTGAAGCTAAATCATGTATATCACAAGTATTTTAATCTGAACCGTTTGTCTCGCATGGATTCGAAGATCAGACTTCTACTTCGCATTGATTTGAAGCTAAATCATGTGTTTCGCATGGATTTGAAGCTTACTCGTTTGTTTTGCATGCAGTTGAAGCTAAATCATGTATATCACAAGTGTTTGAAGCTAACCCGTTTGATTCGCATGGATTTGATGATAAGCCTTCTACTTCGCATTGATTTGAAGCTAAATCATGTGGTTCGCATGGATTGGAAGCAAACTCATTTGCTTCGCCTGCAGTTGAAGCTATAACACTTATATCCCAATTATCTGAAGATTATTGATTTGTTTCTTATTAACTTGAAGCTAAGCCTTCTACTTCGCATTGATTTGAAGCTAAATCATGTGTTTCGCATGGATTTGAAGCTAACTCGTTTGTTTCACATGCAGTTGAAGCTAAATCATGTTCATCACAAGTATTTGAAGCTAAATAATCTGTTTCGTGTGGATACGAAGATCAGCCTTCTACTTCGCATTGATTTGAAACTAAATCATGTGTTTCGCTTGGATTTGATGATAACTCGTTTGTTTCGCATACAGTTGAAGCTTAATCATGTTCATCACAAGTATTTGAAGCTGATCCATCTGTTTCGGATGCAGTTGAAGCTAAATCATGAATATCACAAGTATTTGAAGCTACAACTTTTGATTCGCACGGATTTGAAGCTAAGTCATCTACATCGCATTGATTTGAGGCTAAATCATGTGTTTCGCAAGGATTCGAAGATCAGCCTTCTACTTCGCATTGATAAGAAGCAAAATCATGTGTTTCGCTTGGATTTCAAGCTAATTCGTTTGTTTCGCATGCAATTGAAGCTAAATCATGTATATCCCAAGTATTTGAAGCTCAACAATTTGATTCGCATGGATTTCAAAATAAGCCTTCTACTTCGCATTGATTTGAAGCGAAATCATGTGTTTCGCTTGGATTTCAAGCCAACTCGTTTGTTTCGCATGCAATTGAAGCTAAATAATGTATCAAACAATTATTTGAAGCTAAACCATTTGTTTCGCATGGATTCGAAGATCAGCCATCTACCTCGTATTGATTTAAAGCTAAATCATGTGTTTCGCATGGATTTGAAGCTAACTCGTTTGTATCGCATGCAGTTGAAGCTAAATCATGTATATCACAATTATTTGAAGCTAAACCATTTGATTCGCATGGATTTCAAAATAAACCTTCTACTTCGCATTGATTTTAATCTAAATCATCTGTTTCGCATGGATTTAAAGCTATCTCGTTTGTTTCGCATGCAGTTGAAGATAAATCATGTATATCACAAGTATTTGAAGCTAATCCATTTGTTTCGCGTGGATTCGATGATCAGCCTTCTACTTCGCATTGATTTGAAGTTAAATCATATGTTTCGCATGGATTTGAAGCTAATCGTTTGTATCGCATGCAGTTGAAGCTAAATCATGTATATCACAAGTATTTGAAGCTAAACCATTTGATTCGCATGGATTTCATGCTATGCCATCTACTTCGCTTTTATTTGAAACTGAATCATGTGTTTCTCTTGAATTTGAAGCTAACACGTTCGTTTCACATGCAGTTGAAGCTAAATCATGTATGTCACAAGTATTTGAAGCTGAACCATTTGTTTCGCACGAATATCAGGCTAAACCATGTGTTTGGAATGAATTTGAAGCTAAATCATGTGTTTCGCATAGATTTGAAGCTAACTCATTTGTTACGCATGCAGTTGAAGCTGAATCATGTATATCCCAAGTATTTGAAGCTCAACCATTTGATTCGCATGGATTTCAAAATAAGCCTTCTACTTCGCATTGATTTTAATCTAAATCATCTGTTTCGCATGGATTTAAAGCTATCTCGTTTGTTTCGCATGCAGTTGAAGATAAATCATGTATATCACAGGTATTTGAAGCTAAACCATATGATTCGCATGGATTTGAAGATAAGTCTTCTACTTCGCATTGATTTGAAGCTAAATCATGTGTTTCGCATGGATTTGAAGCTAACTCGTTAGTTTTGCATGCTGTTGAAGCTAAATCATGTATATCACAAGTATTTGAAGCTAAACCATTTGTTTCGCAAGGATTCGAAGATCAGCCTTCTACTTCGCATTGATAAGAAGCTAACTCATGTGTTTCGCATGGATTTGAAGCTAACTCGTTAGTTTTGCATGCTGTTGAAGCTAAATCATGTATATCACAAGTATTTGAAGCTAAACCTTTTGTTTCGCAAGGATACGAAGATCAGTCTTCTACTTCGCATTGATTAGAAGCAAAATCATGTGTTTCGCATGGATTTGAAGCTAACTCGTTCGTTTCGCTTGCATTTGAAGCTGAATCATGTATATCCCAAGTATTTGAAGCTCAACCATTTGATTCGCATGGATTTGAAGATAAGCCTTCTACTTCGCATTGATTTGAAGCTAAATCATGTCTATCGCTAGGATTTGAAGCTAACTCGTTTGTTTCGCATGCAGTTGAAGCTAAATCATGTTCATCACAAGTATTTGAAGCTGCACCATCTGTTTCGAATGCAGTTGAAGCTAAATCATGTATAAAACAAGTGTTTGAAGCTAAACCATTTGATTCGCATGGATTTCATGCTATGCCATCTACTTCGCATTGATTTGAAGCTGAATCATGTGTTTCGCTTGTATTTGAAGCTGACTCGTTTGTTTCGCATACTGTTGAAGCCAAATCATGTATAACACAAGTATTTGAGCCTAACTCATTTGTTTCGCGTGGATTCGATGATCAGCCTTCTACTTCGCATTGATTTGAAGTTAAATCATATGTTTCGCATGGATTTGATGCTAAGTCGTTTGTTTCGCATGCAGTTGAAGCCAAATCATGTACATAATAAGTATTTGCAGCTAATGAAATTGATTCGCATGGATTTCAAACTAAGCCTTCTACTTCGCATTGATTTGCAACTAAATCATGTGTTTCGCATGGATTTGAAGCTAGATCGTTGTTTTCGCATGCAGTTGACGCTAAATCATGTATAAAACAAGTATTTGAAGCTAGACCATTCGTTTCGCATGCATTTGAAGCTAAGCCTTCTACTTCGCATGAATTGGTAGCTAAATCATGTGTTTTACATGGATTTGAAGCTATGCCTTCAACTTCGTATTGATTTGAAGCTAAATCGTGTGTCGCATGGATTTGAAGCTAACTCGTTTGTTTCGGCAGCATTTGAAGCTATATCACTTATATTCGCAAGTATCTGAAGCTAAACCATTTGTTTCGCATGGCTTTCAAGATAATCCTTCTACTTCGCATTAATTTGAAGCAAAATCATGTGATTCGCATGGATTTGAATCTAACGAATTTGTGTCCCCTGCATTTGAAGCAATTTCATTTAAACCGAAAGTATTTGAAGGTAAATCATTTGCTTCGCGTAGATTTGAAGCTAAGCAATATACTTCGCACGAATTTGAAGCTAAATCATGTGTTTCGCTTGGATTTGAAGCTAACTCGTTTATTTCGCCTGCATTTGAAGCTACATCATTTATATCACAAGTATTTGAAGCTAAACCACTTGATTCACATGGATTTGAAGCTAAGTCTTCTACTTCGCATTGATTTTAATCTAAATCATCTGTTTCGCACGGATTTAAAGCTATCTCGTTTGTTTCTCATGCAGTTGAAGATAGATCATGTATATCACAGGTATTTGAAGCTAAACCATTTGTTTCGCATGGATTCGAAGATATGCCTTCCACATCGCATTGATTTCAAGCTAAATCATGTGTTTCGCATGGATTTGAAGCTAACTCGTTAGTGTCGCCTGCATTTGAAGCTATGTCACTTATATTCGGAAGTATTTGAAGCTAAACCATTCGTTTCGCATGGATTGGACGCTAAGCCTTTTGCTTCCCATTGATTTGATACTAAATCATGTGTTTCGCATGGATTTGAAGATAACTCGTTTGTGACGCCTGCATTTTAAGCTATATCACTTATATTCGCAAGTATTTGAAGCTAAACCATTCGTTTCGCATGGATTTGAAGCTAAGCCTTCTGCTTCGCATTGATTTGAAGCGAAATCATGTGTTTCGCTTGTATTTGAAGCTAACTGGTTGGTTTCGCATGCAGTTGAAGCTAAATCATGTATATCATAAGTATTTGTACTAAACCATTTGTTTCGCATGGATTCGAAGATAAGCCTTCTATTTCGCATTGATTTTAAGCTAAATCATATGTTTCGCTTGGATTTGAACCCAACTCGTTTGTTTCGCATGCAGTTGAAGCTAAATCATGAATATCACAAGTATTTGAAGCCAAACCATTTGTTTCGCACGGATTCGAAGATAACCCTTCTACTTCGCATTGATTTGAAGCTAAATCGTGTGTTTCGCATGGATTTGAAGCTAACTCGTTTGTATTGCTTGCTTTTGAATGTAAATCATGTATAACACAAGTATTTGAAGCTAAACCATTTGTTTCGCATGGTTTGGAAGATAACCCTTCTACTTCGCATTGATTTGAAGCTTAATCATGTGTTTCGCATGGATTTGAAGCTAACTCGATTGTCTCGCATGCAGTTGAAACTAAATCATGTTTATCACAAGTATTTGAAGCTAAACCATTCGATTCCCATGGAACTGAATCTAAGCCTCCTACTTCGCATTGGTTTGGTGCTAAATCATGTGTTTCGCATGGATTTGATGCTGAATCATGTGATTCGCATGGATTTGAAGCTTACTCGTTTGTTTCGCATGCAGTTGAAGCTAAATCATGTACATCACAAGAATTTGAAGCTAAATCATCTGTTTCGTGTCGATTCGAAGATCAGCCTTCTACTTCGCATTGATTTGAAGCTAAATCATGTGTTTCGCATGTATTGGAAGCTAACTCGTTTTTTTCGCATGCAGTCGAAGCTAAATCATGTATATCATAAGTATTTGAGCCTGAGCCATTTGTTTCGCATGGATTCGAAGATCAGCCTCCTACTTCGCGTTTATTTGAAGCTAAATTATGTGTTTCGCATGGATTTGAAGCTGACTCGTTTGTTTCGCCTGCATTTGAAGCTATATCATGTATATCACAAGTATTTGAATCTTAACCATTTGATTCCCATGAATAGTACGCTAAACCATGTCTTTCGAATGAATTTGAAGCTAAATCATGTGTTTTGAATGGATTTGAAGCTAGCTCGTTTGGTTCGCATGCATTTGAAGCTAAATCATGTATATCACATATAATTGAAGCTAAACCATTTGTTTCGCATGGATTCGAAGATAAGCCTTCTACTTCGCATTGATTTGAAGCTAAATCATGTCTATCGCTAGGATTTGAAGCTAACTCGTTTGTTTCGCATGCAGTTGAAGCTAAATCATGTTCATCACAAGTATTTGAAGCTGCACCATCTGTTTCGAATGCAGTTGAAGCTAAATCATGTATAAAACAAGTGTTTGAAGCTAAACCATTTGTTTCGCATGGATTTGTAGCTAAGCCTTCTACTTCGCATTGATTTGATTCTAAATCATGTGTTTCGCTTGGATTTGAAGCAAACACGTTTGTTTCGCATGCTGTTGAAGCTAAATCATGTATATCACAAGTATTTGGAACTAAATAATCTGTTTCGTGTGGATTCGAAGATCAGCCTTCTACTTCGCATTGATTTGAAACTAAATCATGTGTTTCGCTTGGATTTGAAGCTTACTCGTTCGTTTCGCCTGCATTTGAAGCAAAATCATGTATATCACAAGTAGTTGGTGCTAAACCAATTGATTCGCATGCAGTTGAAGATAAATCATGTTCATCACAAGTATTTGAAGCTGAACCATATGTTTCGCATGGATTCGATGATAAGCCTTCTACTTCGTATTGAATTGAAGTTAAATTATGTATTTCGCATGGATTTGAAGCTAACACGTTTGTTTCGCATGCTGTTGAAGCTAAATCATGTATATCCCAAGTATTTGAAGCTCAACCATTTGAAGATATGCCTTCTACTTCGCATTGATTTGAAGCTAAATCATATGTTTCGCTTGGATTTGAAGCTAACTCGTTTGTTTCGCATACAGTTGAACCTAAATCATGTATAAAACAAGTATGAGCAGTTGAAGCCAAATCATGTACATAATAAGTATTTGCAGCTAATGAAATTGATTCGCATGGATTTCAAACTAAGCCTTCTACTTCGCATTGATTTGCAACTAAATCATGTGTTTCGCATGGATTTGAAGCTAGATCGTTGTTTTCGCATGCAGTTGACGCTAAATCATGTATAAAACAAGTATTTGAAGCTAGACCATTCGTTTCGCATGCATTTGAAGCTATGCCTTCTACTTCGCATGAATTGGTAGCTAAATCACGTGTTTGGCTTGGATTTGAAGCTAACTCGTTTGTTTCGCATGCAGTTGAACCTAAATCATGTATATCACAAGTATCTGAAGCTAAACCATTTGTTTCGCATGGCTTAGAAGATAATCCTACTACTTCGCATTGATTTGAAGCTAAATCATGTGTTTTACATGGATTTGAAGCTATGCCTTCAACTTCGTATTGATTTGAAGCTAAATCGTGTGTCGCATGGATTTGAAGCTAACTCATTTGTTACGCGTGCAGTTGAAGCTGAATCATGTATATCCCAAGTATTTGAAGCTCAACCATCTGATTCGCATGGATTTGAAGATAAGCCTTCTACTTCGCATTGATTTGAAGCGAAATCATGTGTTTCGCTTGGATTTCAAGCTAACTCGTTTGTTTCGCATGCAATTGAAGCTAAATCATGTATATCCCAAGTATTTGAAGCTCAACAATTTGATTCGCATGGATTTCAAAATAAGCCTTCTACTTCGCATTGATTTGAAGCGAAATCATGTGTTTTTCTTGGATTTCAAGCCAACTCGTTTGTTTCGCATGCAATTGAAGCTAAATAATGTATCAAACAAGTATTTGAAGCTAAACCATTTGTTTCGCATGGATTCGAAGATCAGCCATCTACCTCGTATTGATTTAAAGCTAAATCATGTGTTTCGCATGGATTTGAAGCTAATCGTTTGTATCGCATGCAGTTGAAGCTAAATCATGTATATCACAATTATTTGAAGCTAAACCATTTGATTCGCATGGATTTCAAAATAAACCTTCTACTTCGCATTGATTTTAATCTAAATCATCTGTTTCGCATGGATTTAAAGCTATCTCGTTTGTTTCGCATGCAGTTGAAGATAAATCATGTATATCACAAGTATTTGAAGCTAATCCATTTGTTTCGCGTGGATTCGATGATCAGCCTTCTACTTCGCATTGATTTGAAGTTAAATCATATGTTTCGCATGGATTTGAAGCTAATCGTTTGTATCGCATGCAGTTGAAGCTAAATCATGTATATCACAAGTATTTGAAGCTAAACCATTTGATTCGCATGGATTTCATGCTATGCCATCTACTTCGCTTTTATTTGAAACTGAATCATGTGTTTCTCTTGAATTTGAAGCTAACACGTTCGTTTCACATGCAGTTGAAGCTAAATCATGTATGTCACAAGTATTTGAAGCTGAACCATTTGTTTCGCACGAATATCAGGCTAAACCATGTGTTTGGAATGAATTTGAAGCTAAATCATGTGTTTCGCATAGATTTGAAGCTAACTCATTTGTTACGCATGCAGTTGAAGCTGAATCATGTATATCCCAAGTATTTGAAGCTCAACCATTTGATTCGCATGGATTTCAAAATAAGCCTTCTACTTCGCATTGATTTTAATCTAAATCATCTGTTTCGCATGGATTTAAAGCTATCTCGTTTGTTTCGCATGCAGTTGAAGATAAATCATGTATATCACAGGTATTTGAAGCTAAACCATTTGATTCGCATGGATTTGAAGATAAGCCTTCTACTTCGCATTGATTTGAAGCTAAATCATGTGTTTCGCATGGATTTGAAGCTAACTCGTTAGTTTTGCATGCTGTTGAAGCTAAATCATGTATATCACAAGTATTTGAAGCTAAACCATTTGTTTCGCAAGGATTCGAAGATCAGCCTTCTACTTCGCATTGATAAGAAGCTAACTCATGTGTTTCGCATGGATTTGAAGCTAACTCGTTAGTTTTGCATGCTGTTGAAGCTAAATCATGTATATCACAAGTATTTGAAGCTAAACCTTTTGTTTCGCAAGGATACGAAGATCAGTCTTCTACTTCGCATTGATAAGAAGCACAATCATGTGTTTCGCATGGATTTGAAGCTAACTCGTTCGTTTCGCTTGCATTTGAAGCTAAATCATGCACAGCACAAGTATTTGAAGCTGAACCACTTGTTTCGCATGGATTTGAAGATAAGCCTTCTACTTCGCATTGATTTGAAGCTAAATCATGTGTTTCGCTTGGATTTCAAGCTAACTCGTTTGTTTCGCATGCAATTGAAGCTAAATCATGTATATCACAATTATTTGAAGCTAATCCATTTGATTCGCATGGATTTCAAAATAAGCCTTCTACTTCGCATTGATTTTAATCTAAATCATCTGTTTCGGATGGATTTAAAGCTATCTCGTTTGTTTCGCATGCAGTTGAAGATAAATCATGTGTATCACAAGTATTTGAAGCTAATCCATTTGTTTCGCGTGGATTCGAAGATCAGCCATCTACCTCGTATTGATTTAAAGCTAAATCATATGTTTCGCATGGATTTGAAGCTAATCGTTTGTATCGCATGCAGTTGAAGCTAAATCATGTATGTCACAAGTATTTGAAGCTAAACCATTTGATTCGCATGGATTTGATGCTATGCCATCTACTTCGCTTTTATTTGAAACTGAATCATGTGTTTCTCTTGAATTTGAAGCTAACACGTTCGTTTCACATGCAGTTGAAGCTAAATCATGTATGTCACAAGTATTTGAAGCTGAACCATTTGTTTCGCACGAATATCAGGCTAAACCATGTGTTTGGAATGAATTTGAAGCTAAATCATGTGTTTCGCATAGATTTGAAGCTAATCGTTTGTATCGCATGCAGTTGAAGCTGAATCATGTATATCCCAAGTATTTGAAGCTCAACCATCTGATTCGCATGGATTTGAAGATAAGCCTTCTACTTCGCATTGATTTGAAGCGAAATCATGTGTTTCGCTTGGATTTCAAGCTAATTCGTTTGTTTCGCATGCAATTGAAGCTAAATCATGTATATCCCAAGTATTTGAAGCTCAACAATTTGATTCGCATGGATTTCAAAATAAGCCTTCTACTTCGCATTGATTTGAAGCGAAATCATGTGTTTCGCTTGGATTTCAAGCCAACTCGTTTGTTTCGCATGCAATTGAAGCTAAATAATGTATCAAACAATTATTTGAAGCTAAACCATTTGTTTCGCATGGATTCGAAGATTAGCCATCTACCTCGTATTGATTTGAAGCTAAATCATGTGTTTCGCATGGATTTGAAGCTAACTCGTTTGTATCGCATGCAGTTGAAGCTAAATCATGTATATCACAATTATTTGAAGCTAAACCATTTGATTCGCATGGATTTCAAAGTAAACCTTCTACTTCGCATTGATTTTAATCTAAATCATCTGTTTCGCATGGATTTAAAGCTATCTCGTTTGTTTCGCATGCAGTTGAAGATAAATCATGTATATCACAAGTATTTGAAGCTAATCCATTTGATTCGCATGGATTTCAAAATAAGCCTTCTACTTCGCATTGATTTTAATCTAAATCATCTGTTTCGGATGGATTTAAAGCTATCTCGTTTGTTTCGCATGCAGTTGAAGATAAATCATGTGTATCACAAGTATTTGAAGCTAATCCATTTGTTTCGCGTGGATTCGAAGATCAGCCATCTACCTCGTATTGATTTAAAGCTAAATCATATGTTTCGCATGGATTTGAAGCTAATCGTTTGTATCGCATGCAGTTGAAGCTAAATCATGTATGTCACAAGTATTTGAAGCTAAACCATTTGATTCGCATGGATTTGATGCTATGCCATCTACTTCGCTTTTATTTGAAACTGAATCATGTGTTTCTCTTGAATTTGAAGCTAACACGTTCGTTTCACATGCAGTTGAAGCTAAATCATGTATGTCACAAGTATTTGAAGCTGAACCATTTGTTTCGCACGAATATCAGGCTAAACCATGTGTTTGGAATGAATTTGAAGCTAAATCATGTGTTTCGCATAGATTTGAAGCTAATCGTTTGTATCGCATGCAGTTGAAGCTGAATCATGTATATCCCAAGTATTTGAAGCTCAACCATCTGATTCGCATGGATTTGAAGATAAGCCTTCTACTTCGCATTGATTTGAAGCGAAATCATGTGTTTCGCTTGGATTTCAAGCTAATTCGTTTGTTTCGCATGCAATTGAAGCTAAATCATGTATATCCCAAGTATTTGAAGCTCAACAATTTGATTCGCATGGATTTCAAAATAAGCCTTCTACTTCGCATTGATTTGAAGCGAAATCATGTGTTTCGCTTGGATTTCAAGCCAACTCGTTTGTTTCGCATGCAATTGAAGCTAAATAATGTATCAAACAATTATTTGAAGCTAAACCATTTGTTTCGCATGGATTCGAAGATCAGCCATCTACCTCGTATTGATTTAAAGCTAAATCATGTGTTTCGCATGGATTTGAAGCTAACTCGTTTGTATCGCATGCAGTTGAAGCTAAATCATGTATATCACAATTATTTGAAGCTAAACCATTTGATTCGCATGGATTTCAAAATAAACCTTCTACTTCGCATTGATTTTAATCTAAATCATCTGTTTCGCATGGATTTAAAGCTATCTCGTTTGTTTCGCATGCAGTTGAAGATAAATCATGTATATCACAAGTATTTGAAGCTAATCCATTTGTTTCGCGTGGATTCGATGATCAGCCTTCTACTTCGCATTGATTTGAAGTTAAATCATATGTTTCGCATGGATTTGAAGCTAATCGTTTGTATCGCATGCAGTTGAAGCTAAATCATGTATATCCCAAGTATTTGAAGCTCAACCATTTGATTCGCATGGATTTCAAAATAAGCCTTCTACTTCGCATTGATTTTAATCTAAATCATCTGTTTCGCATGGATTTAAAGCTATCTCGTTTGTTTCGCATGCAGTTGAAGATAAATCATGTATATCACAGGTATTTGAAGCTAAACCATTTGATTCGCATGGATTTGAAGATAAGTCTTCTACTTCGCATTGATTTGAAGCTAAATCATGTGTTTCGCATGGATTTGAAGCTAACTCGTTAGTTTTGCATGCTGTTGAAGCTAAATCATGTATATCACAAGTATTTGAAGCTAAACCATTTGTTTCGCAAGGATTCGAAGATCAGCCTTCTACTTCGCATTGATAAGAAGCTAACTCATGTGTTTCGCATGGATTTGAAGCTAACTCGTTAGTTTTGCATGCTGTTGAAGCTAAATCATGTATATCACAAGTATTTGAAGCTAAACCTTTTGTTTCGCAAGGATACGAAGATCAGTCTTCTACTTCGCATTGATAAGAAGCAAAATCATGTGTTTCGCATGGATTTGAAGCTAACTCGTTCGTTTCGCTTGCATTTGAAGCTGAATCATGTATATCCCAAGTATTTGAAGCTCAACCATTTGATTCGCATGGATTTGAAGCTAAGCCTTCTAATTCGCATTGATTTGAAGCTAAATCATGTGTTTCGCATGGATTTGAAGATAACTCGTCTGTTTCGCATACAGTTGAATCTAAATTACTTATATCCGCAAGCACTGAAGCCAAATCATTCGGTTCGCATGGATTTGAAGCTAATCCTTCTACTTCGCACTGATTTGAAGGTAAATCATGTGATTCGCATGGATTTGAAGATAACTCGATTGTTTGACATGCAGTTGAATCTATATCACTTATATTCGCATGTATCTGGAGCCAAATAATTCGTTTCGCATGGATATAAAGCTAAGCCTTCTAATTCGCATTGATTTGAAGCTAAATCATGTGTTTGGCTTATATTTGAAGCTAACTCGTATGTTTCGCATGCAGTTGAAGCTAAATCATGTATATCACAAGTATTTGAAGCTGAACCATTTGTTTCGCATGAATATTAAGCTAAAAAATGGGTCTCGCATGAATATTAAGCTAAACCATGTGTTTCGCTTGAATTTGAAGCTAAATCATGTGTTTCGCATGGATTTGAATCTATCTCGTTTGTTACGCCTGTATTCGAAGCTATGTCAATTACTTTCGCTAGTATTTGAAGCTCAATCATTCGTTTCGTATGGATTTGAAGCTAAGCCTTCCACTTCGCATTGATTTGAAGTTGAATTATGTGTTTCTCTTGGATATGAAGCTAACTCGTTTGTTTCGCATGCAGTTGAAGCTAAATTACGTATATCACAAGTATTCGAAACTTAATCATTCAGTTCGCATGGATTGAAGCTAAGCCTTCTACTTCGCATTGATTTGAAGTTAAATCATGTGTTACGCTTGGATTTGAAGCTCACTCGTTTGTTTCGCCTGCATTTGAAGCTTAATCATGTATATCACAAGTATTTGAAGGTAAACCATTTGTTTGAAGCTAAATCACGTGTTTCACATGGATTTGAAGCTAAGCCTTCTACTTCGCATTGATTTGAAACTTAATCATGTGTTTCGCTTGGATTTGAAGATAATTCGTTTGTTTCGCATGCAGTTGAAACTATATCATGTATATCACAAGTATTTTAAGCTAAACCATTTGATTCGCATGTATTTGAAGCTAAGCATTCACTTCTCATTGATTTGAAGCTAAATCACGTGTTTCGCTTGGATTTGAAGCTAACTCGTTTGTTTCTCATGCAGTTGAAGCTAAATCATGTTTATCACAAGTGTCTGTATCTAAACCATCTGTTTCGCATGAATATTAAGCTAAGCCATGCGTTTCGCACAGATTTGATGCTAATCCTTCTACTTCGCACTGATTTGAAGGTAAATCATGTGATTCGAATGGATTTGAACCTCACTCGTTTGTTTCGCCAGCATTTGAACTAAATCATGTATTTCACAAGTATATGAAGATAAAGCATTTGTTTCGCATGGATTTGTAGATAAGCCTTCTACTTCGCATTGATTTGAGGTTAAATCGTGTGTTTCGCATGGATTTGAAGCTAACTCGTTTGTTTCGCATGCAGTTGAATCTAAATCATTTATATCGCAAGTATTTGGAGCTAAATCATTTGTTTCGCATTGACTTGAATCTAAACCTTCTACATCGCATTGATTTGAGGCTAAATCATGTGTTTCGAATGAATGTGAAGCTAACTCGTTTGTTACGCATGCATTTGAAGCTATATCGTTTATGTCACAAGTATTTCAAGCTAAACCATTTGTTTCGCATGGATTTGAAGCTAAGCCTTCTTCTTCGTATTGATTTGAAATTAAATCATGTGTTTCCCTTAGATTTGCAGCTAACTCGTTGTTTGGTATGCAGTTGAAGCTAAATCATGTATATCACAAGTATTGGAAGCTAAACAATTTGTTTCGCATGGATTTGAAGCTAAGCCTTCTTCTTCGTATTGATTTGAAATTAAATCATGTGTTTCGCTTGGATTTGAAGCTGACTCGTTGTTTCGCCTGCACTTGGATCTGAATCATGTATATCACAAGTTTTTGAAGCTAAACCATTTGATTCGCATGGATTTGAAGCTAAGCTTTAACTCCGCATTGATTTGAAGCTAAATCATTTGTTTCGCATGAATTTGAAGCTAACTGTTGTTCCGCCTGCATTTGAAGCTACATCACTTATATCGCAAGTATTTGAAGCTAAATAATTTGTTTCGCATGGATTTCAAGTTGACTCGTTTGTTTCGCATGGATTTGAAGCTAAGCCTTCTACTTCGCATTGATATGAAGCTAAATCATGTGTTACGCTTGGATTTGAAGCTCACTCGATTGTTTCCCCTGCATTTGAAGCAATATCACTTATATCGCAAGTATATGAAGCTAAATAATTTGTCTCGCATGAATTTGATGGTAAACCTTCTACTTCGCATTGATTTGAAGCTAAATCATGTGATTCGCATGGATTTGAAGATAAACTCGTCTGTTTCGCATGCAGTTGAAGCTATATCACATATATTCGCAAGTATTTGAAGCCAAATCATTCGGTTTGCAAGGATTTGAAGGTAGTGTTCTACTTCGCATTGATTTGATGCTAAATCATGTGTTTCGCATGGATTTGAAGCTAACTCGTTTGTATCGCATGCAGTTGAAGCTAAATCATGTATATCACAATTATTTGAAGCTAAACCACTTGATTCGCATGGATTTCAAAATAAGCCTTCTACTTCGCATTGATTTTAATCTAAATCATCTGTTTCGGATGTATTTAAAGCTATCTCGTTTGTTTCGCATGCAGTTGAAGATAAATCATGTATATCACAAGTATTTGAAGCTAATCCATTTGTTTCGCGTGGATTCGAAGATCAGCCTTCTACTTCGCATTGATTTGAAGTTAAATCATATGTTTCGCATGGATTTGAAGCTAATCGTTTGTATCGCATGCAGTTGAAGCTAATTCATGTATATCACAAGTATTTGAAGCTAAACCACTTGATTCGCATGGATTTGATGCTATGCCATCTACTTCGCTTTTATTTGAAACTGAATCATGTGCTTCTCTTCAATTTGAAGCTAACACTTTCGTTTCACTTGCAGTTGAAGCTAAATCATGTATGTCACAAGTATTTGAAGCTGAACCATTTGTTTCGCACGAATATCAGACTAAACAATGTGTTTGGAATGAATTTGAAGCTAAATCATGTGTTTCGCATAGATTTGAAGCTAACTCGTTTGTTACGCATGCAGTTGAAGCTGAATCATGTATATCCAAGTATTTGAAGCTCAACCATTTGATTCGCATGGATTTGAATCTATATCACTTATATCGCAAGCATTTGAAGCTAAATCATTGGTTTTGCTTGGATTTGAAGATAAACCTTCTACATCACATTGATTTGAAGCAAAATCATGTGTTTCGCTTGGATTTGAAGCTAACTCGTATGTTTCGCATGGAGTTGAAGGTAAAACATGTATAAAACAAGTATTTCAAGCTAAACTATTCTTTTCGCATGTATTTGAAGATAATCCTACTACTTCGCATGGATTTGAAGTTAACTCGTATGTTTCGCATGCAGTTGAAGCTAAGTCACGTATATCACAAGTATTTGAAGCTAAGCCTTCTACTTCGAATGATTTGAAGCTAAATCATGTGTTTCTCTTGGATAAGAAGCTAACTCGTTTGTTTCGCATGCAGTTGAAGCTAAATCATGTTTATCACAAGTTTCTGAATCTAAACCATTTGTTTCGCTTGGATTTGAAGCTGTGCCTTCTACGTCGAACTGATTTGAAGCTAAATCATGTGTTTCGCATGAATTTGAAGATAACTCGATCGTTCGTCTGCATTTAGAGTTATTTCATTCACTTGAATCTATTTCACTTATATTCGCAAGTATTTGAAGCCAAATAATTCGTTTCGCATGGACTTGAAGCTAAGCCTTCTAATTCGCATTGATTTGAAGCTAAATCATGTGTTTCGCATGGATTTGAAGATAACTCGTCTGTTTCGCATGCAGTTGAATCTAAATTACTTATATCCGCAAGCACTGAAGCCATATCATTCGGTTCGCATGGATTTGAAGCTAAGCCTCCTCCTTCGCATTAATATGATGCTATATCATGTGTTTCGCTTGTATTTGTAGCTAACTCGTTTGTTTCTCATGCAGTTGAAGCTAAATCATGTTTATGACAAGTGTCTGTATCTAAACCATCTGTTTCGCATGAATATTAAGCTAAGCCATGTGTTTCGCATGAATTTGAAGCTAAATCATGCGTTTCGCATGGATTTGATGCTAATCCTTCTACTTCGCACTGATTTGAAGGTAAATCATGTGATTCGCATGGATTTGAAGATAACTCGATTGTTTGACATGCAGTTGAATCTATATCACTTATATTCGCATGTATCTGGAGCAAAATAATTCGTTTCGCATGGATATAAAGCTAAGCCTTCTAATTCGCATTGATTTGAAGCTAAATCATGTGTTTGGTTTATATTTGAAGCTAACTCGTATGTTTCGCATGCAGTTGAAGCTAAATCATGTATATCACAAGTATTTGAAGCTGAACCATTTGTTTCGCATGAATATTAAGCTAAAAAATGGGCCTCGCATGAATATTAAGCTAAACCATGTGTTTCGCTTGAATTTGAAGCTAAATCATGTGTTTCGCATGGATTTGAATCTATCTCGTTTGTTACGCCTGTATTCGAAGCTATGTCAATTACTTTCGCTAGTATTTGAAGCTCAATCATTCGTTTCGTATGGATTTGAAGCTAAGCCTTCCACTTCGCATTGATTTGAAGTTGAATTATGTGTTTCTCTTGGATATGAAGCTAACTCGTTTGTTTCGCATGCAGTTGAAGCTAAATTACGTATATCACAAGTATTCGAAACTTAATCATTCAGTTCGCATGGATTTGAAGCTAAGCCTTCTACTTCGCATTGATTTGAAGTTAAATCATGTGTTACGCTTGGATTTGAAGCTCACTCGTTTGTTTCGCCTGCATTTGAAGCTTAATCATGTATATCACAAGTATTTGAAGGTAAACCATTTGTTTTGAAGCTAAATCACGTGTTTCACATGGATTTGAAGCTAAGCCTTCTACTTCGCATTGATTTGAAACTTAATCATGTGTTTCGCTTGGATTTGAAGATAATTCGTTTGTTTCGCATGCAGTTGAAACTATATCATGTATATCACAAGTATTTTAAGCTAAACCATTTGATTCGCATGTATTTGAAGCTAAGCATTCCACTTCTCATTGATTTGAAGCTAAATCACGTGTTTCGCTTGGATTTGAAGCTAACTCGTTTGTTTCTCATGCAGTTGAAGCTAAATCATGTTTATCACAAGTGTCTGTATCTAAACCATCTGTTTCGCATGAATATTAAGCTAAGCCATGCGTTTCGCACAGATTTGATGCTAATCCTTCTACTTCGCACTGATTTGAAGGTAAATCATGTGATTCGAATGGATTTGAACCTCACTCGTTTGTTTCGCCAGCATTTGAACTAAATCATGTATTTCACAAGTATATGAAGATAAAGCATTTGTTTCGCATGGATTTGTAGATAAGCCTTCTACTTCGCATTGATTTGAGGTTAAATCGTGTGTTTCGCATGGATTTGAAGCTAACTCGTTTGTTTCGCATGCAGTTGAATCTAAATCATTTATATCGCAAGTATTTGGAGCTAAATCATTTGTTTCGCATTGACTTGAATCTAAACCTTCTACATCGCATTGATTTGAGGCTAAATCATGTGTTTCGAATGAATGTGAAGCTAACTCGTTTGTTACGCATGCATTTGAAGCTATATCGTTTATGTCACAAGTATTTCAAGCTAAACCATTTGTTTCGCATGGATTTGAAGCTAAGCCTTCTTCTTCGTATTGATTTGAAATTAAATCATGTGTTTCCCTTAGATTTGCAGCTAACTCGTTGTTTGGTATGCAGTTGAAGCTAAATCATGTATATCACAAGTATTGGAAGCTAAACAATTTGTTTCGCATGGATTTGAAGCTAAGCCTTCTTCTTCGTATTGATTTGAAATTAAATCATGTGTTTCGCTTGGATTTGAAGCTGACTCGTTGTTTCGCCTGCACTTGGATCTGAATCATGTATATCACAAGTTTTTGAAGCTAAACCATTTGATTCGCATGGATTTGAAGCTAAGCCTTTAACTCCGCATTGATTTGAAGCTAAATCATTTGTTTCGCATGAATTTGAAGCTAACTGTTTGTTCCGCCTGCATTTGAAGCTACATCACTTATATCGCAAGTATTTGAAGCTAAATAATTTGTTTCGCATGGATTTCAAGTTGACTCGTTTGTTTCGCATGGATTTGAAGCTAAGCCTTCTACTTCGCATTGATATGAAGCTAAATCATGTGTTACGCTTGGATTTGAAGCTCACTCGATTGTTTCCCCTGCATTTGAAGCAATATCACTTATATCGCAAGTATATGAAGCTAAATAATTTGTCTCGCATGAATTTGATGGTAAACCTTCTACTTCGCATTGATTTGAAGCTAAATCATGTGATTCGCATGGATTTGAAGATAACTCGTCTGTTTCGCATGCAGTTGAAGCTATATCACATATATTCGCAAGTATTTGAAGCCAAATCATTCGGTTTGCAAGGATTTGAAGGTAAGTGTTCTACTTCGCATTGATTTGATGCTAAATCATGTGTTTCGCATGGATTTGAAGCTAACTCGTTTGTATCGCATGCAGTTGAAGCTAAATCATGTATATCACAATTATTTGAAGCTAAACCACTTGATTCGCATGGATTTCAAAATAAGCCTTCTACTTCGCATTGATTTTAATCTAAATCATCTGTTTCGGATGTATTTAAAGCTATCTCGTTTGTTTCGCATGCAGTTGAAGATAAATCATGTATATCACAAGTATTTGAAGCTAATCCATTTGTTTCGCGTGGATTCGAAGATCAGCCTTCTACTTCGCATTGATTTGAAGTTAAAGCATATGTTTCGCATGGATTTGAAGCTAATCGTTTGTATCGCATGCAGTTGAAGCTAATTCATCTATATCACAAGTATTTGAAGCTAAACCACTTGATTCGCATGGATTTGATGCTATGCCATCTACTTCGCTTTTATTTGAAACTGAATCATGTGCTTCTCTTGAATTTGAAGCTAACACTTTCGTTTCACTTGCAGTTGAAGCTAAATCATGTATGTCACAAGTATTTGAAGCTGAACCATTTGTTTCGCACGAATATCAGACTAAACAATGTGTTTGGAATGAATTTGAAGCTAAATCATGTGTTTCGCATAGATTTGAAGCTAACTCGTTTGTTACGCATGCAGTTGAAGCTGAATCATGTATATCCCAAGTATTTGAAGCTCAACCATTTGATTCGCATGGATTTCAAAATAAGCCTTCTACTTCGCATTGATTTGAAGCGAAATCATGTGTTTCGCATGGATTTCAAGCTAACTCGTTAGTTTCGCATGCAATTGAAGCTAAATAATGTATCAAACAAGTATTTGAAGCTAAACCATTTGTTTCGCATGGATTCGAAGATCAGCCATCTACCTCGTATTGATTTAAAGCTAAATCATGTGTTTCGCATGGATTTGAAGATAACTCGTTTGTATCGCATGCAGTTGAAGCTAAATCATGTATATCACAATTATTTGAAGCTAAACCATTTGATTTGCATGGATTTCAAAATAAGCCTTCTACTTCGCATTGATTTGAAGCTAAATCATGCGTTTCGCATGGATTTTAAGCTAACCCGTTGGTTTTGCCTGCATTTGAAGTTATATCACTCATATCGCAATTATCCGAATATAAATCATTTGTTTCTCATGTATTTGTAGCTAAGCCTTCTACATCGCATTGATTTGAGCTAAATCATGTGTTTCGCTTGCATTTGAAGCTAACTCGCTTGCTTTGCATGCAGTGGAAGCTAAATTATGTATATCACAAGTATTTGAAGCTAAACCATTTGCTTCGCATGAATATTAAGCTAAATCACGTGTTTCGCACGGATTTGAAACTAACTCGGTTGTTTCGCCTGCATTTGAATCTAAATCATGTATATCACAAGTATTTGAATCTAAACCATTTGTTTGCATGGATTCGTAGACAAGCCTTCTACTTCGCATTGATTTGAAGCTAAATCATGTGTATCGCACGGATTTGAAGCTAACTCATTTGTTTCGTCTGCATTTGAAACTATATCACTTTGTTTTGCATGGATTCGAAGATAAACCTTCTACTTCGCATTGATTTGAAGCTAAACCATCTACATCGCATTGATTTGTAGCTAAATCAAGTGTTTCGCTTGGATTTGAAGCTAGCTCGTTTGTTTCGCATGCAGTTGAAGCTAAATCATGTATATCACAAGTATTTGAAGCTAAACCATTTGTTTCGCATGGATTCGAAGATCAGACTTCTGCTTCGCACTGATTTGAAGCGGAATCGTGTGTTTCGCTTGTATTTGAACCTAACTCATTCGTTTCGCCTGCATTTGAAGCAATATCATGTATATCACAAGTATTTGGTGCTCAACGAATTGATTCGCATGCAGTTGAAGTTAAATCATGTATATCACAAGTATTTGAAGCTAAACGATTTGTTTCGCATGGATTTGAAGATATGAATTCTACTTCGCATTGATTTGAATCTAAATCATGTGTTTGGCATGGTGTTGATGCCAACCCGTTTGTTTAGCATGCTGTTGATGCTAAATCATGTATATGACAAGTATTTGAAGCTAAACCACTTGATTCGCATGGATTTGAAGATAACCCTTCTAGTTCGCATTGATTTGAAGCTAAATCATGTGTTTCGCATGGATTCGAAGACAACCCTTCTACTTCGCATTGATTTGAAGCTAAATCATGTGTTTCGAATGGATTTGAAGCTAACTCGTTTGTTTCGCATGGAGTTGAAGCTAAGTCAAGTATGGCACAAGTATTTGAAGCTAAACCATTTGTTTCGCATGGATTCGAAGATCAGCCTTCTACTACCCATTGATTTGAAGCTAAATCATGTGTTTCGCTTGGATTTGAAGCGAACTCGTTTGTTTCGCATGCAGTTGAAGCTAAATTATGTATACTACAAGTATTTGGAGCTAAACCATTTGTTTCGCATGGATTTGAAACTACGCCTTCTACTTCGCATTGATTTGAAGCTAAATAATTTGTTTCGCTTGGATTTGAAGCGAACTCGTTTGTTTCGCATGCTGTTAAGGCTAAATAATTTATATCACAAGTATTTGAAGCTAAACCGTTTGATTCGCATGGATTTGAAGATAAGCCACCTACCTCGCATTGATTTGAAGATAAATCAAGTATTTCGCTTGGATTTGAAGCTAAGAGGTTTGTTTCGCACGCACTTAAAGCTAAATTATGTATAACACAAGTATTTGAAGCTAAACCATTTGTTTCGCATGGATTCTAAGATCAGCCTTCTACTTCGCATTGATTTGAAGTTAAATCATGTGTTTCGCATGGATTTCAATCTAACTCGTTTGTTTCACATGCAGTTGAAGTTAAATCATGTATATCACAAGTATTTGAAGCTAAACCTTTTGATTCGCATGGATATGAAGCTAAGCCTTCTACTTCGAATTTATTTGAAGATAAATCATGTGTGTCGCTTGGATTTGAAGCTCAGCCTTCTACTTCGCATTGGTTTGAAGCTAAATAATGTGTTTCGCTTGGATTTTAAGCTCACTCGTTTGTTTCACATGCAGTTGAAGTTAAATCGTGAATATCACAAGTATTTGAAGCTAAACGAATTGTTTCGCATGGATTTGAAGACAAGCCTCCAACTTCGCATTGATTTGATGCTAAATCATGTGTTTCGCATGGATTTGAAGCTAACTAGTTTGTTTCGCATGATGTTTAAGCTAAGTCATGTATATCACAAGTATTTGAAGCTAAGCCATTTTATTCCCATGTATTTGAAACTCATCATTCTACTTCCCATTGATTTGAAGCTAAACCACGTGTTCCGCTTGGATTTTAAGCTAACTCGTTTGTATCACATGCAGTTGAAGATAAATCATGTATATCACAAGTTTTTTAAGCTAAACGATTTGTTTCGCATGGGTTTGAAGATAAGCCTTCTACTTCGCATTGATTTGAAGCTAAATCATGTTTTTCGTATGGTTTTTGAAGCTAACTCGTTTGTTTCGCATGCTATTGAAGCTAACTCATGTATATCACAAGTGTTTGAAGCTAAACCATTTGCTTTGCATGGATTCGAAGGTCACCCTTCTTCTTCGCATTGATTTGAAGCTAAATCATGTGTTTAGCATGGATTTGAAGCTAACTCGTTTGTTTCGCATGCAGTTGAAGCTAAATCATGCATATCACAAGTATTTGAAGCTAAACGAATTGTTTCGCATGGATTTGAAGACAAGCCTCCTACTTCGCATTGATTTGATGCTAAATCATGTGTTTCGCATGGATTTGAAGCTAACTAGTTTGTTTCGCATGATGTTTAAGCTAAGTCATGTATATCACAAGTATTTGAAGCTAAGCCATTTTATTCCCATGTATTTGAAACTCATCATTCTACTTCCCATTGATTTGAAGCTAAATCACGTGTTCCGCTTGGATTTTAAGCTAACTCGTTTGTTTCACATGCAGTTGAAGTTAAATCGTGAATATCACAAGTATTTGAAGCTAAACGAATTGTTTCGCATGGATTTGAAGACAAGCCTCCTACTTCGCATTGATTTGATGCTAAATCATGTGTTTCGCATGGATTTGAAGCTAACTAGTTTGTTTCGCATGATGTTTAAGCTAAGTCATGTATATCACAAGTATTTGAAGCTAAGCCATTTTATTCCCATGTATTTGAAACTCATCATTCTACTTCCCATTGATTTGAAGCTAAATCACGTGTTCCGCTTGGATTTTAAGCTAACTCGTTTGTATCACATGCAGTTGAAGATAAATCATGTATATCACAAGTTTTTTAAGCTAAACGATTTGTTTCGCATGGATTTGAAGATAAGCCTTCTACTTCGCATTGATTTGAAGCTAAATAATTTGTTTCGCTTGGATTTGAAGCTAAGCCTTCTACTTCAGGTCGATTTGACGTTAAATCTTATTTTTCACTGGATTTGAAGCTAACTCGTTTGTTTCGCATGCTGTTGAAGCTAAATCATGTATATCACAAGTATTTTAATCTGAACCGTTTGTTTCGCATGGATTCGATGATCAGACTTCTGCTTGGCATTGATTTGAAGCTAAATCATGTGTTTCGCATGGAATTGAAGCTTACTCGTTTGTTTTGCATGCAGTTGAAGCTAAATCATGTATATCATAAGTGTTTGAAGCTAACCCGTTTGATTCGCATGGATTTGATGATAAGCCTTCTGCTTCGGATTGATTTGCAGCTAAATCATGTGTTTAGCATGGATTTGAAGTTAACTCGTTTGTTTCGCATGCAGTTGAAGCTAAATCATGTATATCACAAGTATTTGGAGCTAAACCATTTGTTTCGCATGGATTTGAAACAACGCCTTCTACTTCGCATTGATTTGAAGCTAAATAATTTGTTTCGCTTGGATTTGAAGCTAAGCCTTCTACTTCACGTCGATTTGACGTTAAATCATATTTTTCACTGGATTTGAAGCTAACTTGTTTGTTTCGCATGCTGTTGAAGCTAAATCATGTATATCACAAGTATTTTAATCTGAACCGTTTGTCTCGCATGGATTCGAAGATCAGACTTCTACTTCGCATTGATTTGAAGCTAAATCATGTGTTTCGCATGGATTTGAAGCTTACTCGTTTGTTTTGCATGCAGTTGAAGCTAAATCATGTATATCACAAGTGTTTGAAGCTAACCCGTTTGATTCGCATGGATTTGATGATAAGCCTTCTACTTCGCATTGATTTGAAGCTAAATCATGTGGTTCGCATGGATTGGAAGCAAACTCATTTGCTTCGCCTGCAGTTGAAGCTATAACACTTATATCCCAATTATCTGAAGATTATTGATTTGTTTCTTATTAACTTGAAGCTAAGCCTTCTACTTCGCATTGATTTGAAGCTAAATCATGTGTTTCGCATGGATTTGAAGCTAACTCGTTTGTTTCACATGCAGTTGAAGCTAAATCATGTTCATCACAAGTATTTGAAGCTAAATAATCTGTTTCGTGTGGATACGAAGATCAGCCTTCTACTTCGCATTGATTTGAAACTAAATCATGTGTTTCGCTTGGATTTGATGATAACTCGTTTGTTTCGCATACAGTTGAAGCTTAATCATGTTCATCACAAGTATTTGAAGCTGATCCATCTGTTTCGGATGCAGTTGAAGCTAAATCATGAATATCACAAGTATTTGAAGCTACAACTTTTGATTCGCACGGATTTGAAGCTAAGTCATCTACATCGCATTGATTTGAGGCTAAATCATGTGTTTCGCAAGGATTCGAAGATCAGCCTTCTACTTCGCATTGATAAGAAGCAAAATCATGTGTTTCGCATGGATTTGAAGCTAACTCGTTCGTTTCGCTTGCAGTTGATGCTAAATCATGCACTTCACAAGTATTTGAAGCTGTATCACTTGTTTCGCATGGATTTGAATATAAGCATTTACTTCGCATTGATTTGAAGATAAATCATGTGTTTCGCATGGGTTTGAAGCTAAGTCGTTTGTTTCGCATGGTGTTGAAGCTAAATCATGCACATCGCATGTATTTGAAGCTGAACCACTTGTTTCGCATGGATTTGAAGATAAGCCTTCTACTGCGCATTTATTTGAAGCTAAATCATGTGTTTCCCTTGGATTTGAAACTAACTAGTTTGTTTCGCAATGCAGTTGAAGATAAATCATGTATATCACAATTATTTGAAGCTAAACCATTTGATTCACATGGATTTCAAAATAAGCCTTCTACTTCGCATTGATTTGAAGCTAAGTCATGTGTTTCGCTTGGATTTCAAACTAACTCGATTGAATCGCATGCAGTTGAAGCTAAATCATGTATATCACAAGTATCTGAAGCTAAACCATTTGCTTCGCATGGATTTTAAGCTGAGCCTTCTACTTCGCATTGATTTGAAGCTAAATCGGGTGTTTCGCATGGATTTGAATCTAACTCGTTTGCTTCGCATGCATTTGAAGCTAAATCATATATATCACAAGTATTAGAAGCTAAACCATTTAACTCGCATGGATTTGAAGTTAAGCCTTCTACTTCGCATTGATTTGAAGCTATATCATGCATTTCGCATGGATTCGAAGCTAATTCATTTGATTCGCTTGCTGTTGAAGCAAAATCACGCATATCACAAGTATTTGTAACTAAACCATTTGTTTCGCATGGATTCGAAGATCTGTCTTCTAGTTCGCATTGATTTGAAGCTAAATCACGTGTTTCGCATAGATTAGAAGCTAACTCGTTTCTTTCGCCTGCATTTGAAGCTATATCACTTATATCGTAAGTATCTGAAGCTAAATCATTTGTTTATCATGGATTTGAAGCTAAACCATCAACATCGCATTAATTTGAAGCTAAATCATGTGATTCGCTTGGATTTGAAGCTAACTCGTTTGTTCCACATGCAGTTGAAGCTAAATCATGTATATCACAAGCATTTGAAGCTGAACCATTTGTTTCGCATGGCTTCGAAGATCAGCCATCTACCTCGTATTGATTTAAAGCTAAATCATGTGTTTCTCATAGATTTGAAGCTAACTCGTTTGTATCGCATGCAGTTGAAGCTAAATCATGTATATCACAAGCATTTGAAACTAAACCATTTGATTCGCACGGATTTGAAGCTAAGCCTTCTACTTCGCATTGATTTGAAGTTAAATCATTTGTTTCCCTTGGAATTGAAGCTAACTCGTTTGCTCCGCATGCAGTTGAAGCTAAATCGTGTATATCACAAGTATTTGAACATATACCATTTGTTTTGCATGGATTCGTAGACAAGCCTTCTACTTCGCATTGATTTGAAGCTAAATCAAGTGTATCGCATGGATTTGAAGACAACTCATTTGTTTCGTCTTCATTTGAAACTATATCACTTTGTTTTGCATGGATTCGAAGATAAGCCTTCTACTTCGCATTGATTTGAAGCTAAATCATGTGTATCACATGGATTCGAAGCTAACTCGTTTGATTCGCTTGCTGTTGAAGCAAAATCACGCATATCACAAGTTTTTGAAACTAAACCATTTGTTTCGCATGGATTCGATCTGCCTTCTTGTTCGCATTGATTTGAAGCTGAATCACGTGTTTCGCATAGATTAGAAGCTAACTCGTTTGTTTCGCATTCATTTGAAGCTATATCACTTATATCGCAAGTATATGAAGCGAAATAATTCTTTTCGCATGGATTTTAAGCTAAGCCTTCTACTACGCATGAATTTGAAGCTAAATCATGTGTTTCGATTGGATTTGAAGCTAACTCGTTTGTTTCCATGCAGTTGAAGCTAAATCATGTGTATCACATGTATTTGAAGCTACACCATTTGATTCGAATGGATTTGATGCTAAGTCTTCTACTTCGCATTGATTTGAAGCTAAATCATGTGGTTGCGCATGGATTTGAAGATAACACGTTTGTTTCGCATGCAGTTGAAGGTATATCACTTACATTCGCAAGTATTTGAAGCCAAATCATTCGGTTCGCATAGATTTGAAGCTATGCCTTCTACTTCGCATTGATTTGAAGTTAAATCATTTGTTTCGCATGGATTTGAAGATAACTTGATTGTTTCGCATGCAGTTGAAGCTAAATCCTGTATATCACAAGTATTTGAAACTAGATTATTTGTGTCGCATGGATTTAAAGCTAAGCCTCCTACTTCGCATTGATTTGAAGCTAAATTATGTGGTTCGCATGGATTTGAAGCCAACTCGTTTGTTTTGCATGCAGTTGAATTTAAATCATATGTATCAGAAGTATTTGATGCTAACCCAATTGGTTCGCGTGGATTTAAAGCAAAGCATTCTTCTTCGCATTGATTTGAAGCTAAATCGTGTGTTTCGCATGGATTTGAAGCTAACTCGTTTGTTTAGCATGCAGTTGTAGTTAAATCATGTATATCACAAGTATTTGAAGCTAAACCATTTGTTTCGCATGGATTTGAAGATCAGCCTTCTGCTTCGCATAGATTTGCAGCTAAATCATGTGTTCCGTATGGATTTGAAGCTAACTCGTTTGTTTGGCATGCAGTTGAAGCTAAACCATGTATATCACAAGTATTTGAAGCTAAACCATTTGATTCGCATGGATTTGAAGATAAGCCTTCTAGTTCGCATTGATTTGAAGCTAAATAATGTGTTTCGCTTGGATTTTAAGCTAACTCGTTTGTTTCGCATGCATTTGAAGCTAAATCATGCACATCACAAATATTTGAAGCTGAACCACTTGTTTCGCATGGATTTGAAGATAAGCCTTCTACTTCGCATTGATTTGAAGCTAAATCATGTGTTTCGCATGGAGTTGAAGCCAACCCGTTTGTTTAGCTTGCTGTTGAAGCTAAATCATGCATATCACAAGTATTTGAAGCTGAACCATTTGTTTCGCATGGCTTCGAAGATCAGCCATCTACCTCGTATTGATTTAAAGCTAAATCATGTGTTTCTCATAGATTTGAAGCTAACTCGTTTGTATCGCATGCAGTTGAAGCTAAATCATGTATATCACAAGCATTTGAAACTAAACCATTTGATTCGCACGGATTTGAAGCTAAGCCTTCTACTTCGCATTGATTTGAAGTTAAATCATTTGTTTCCCTTGGAATTGAAGCTAACTCGTTTGCTCCGCATGCAGTTGAAGCTAAATCGTGTATATCACAAGTATTTGAACATATACCATTTGTTTTGCATGGATTCGTAGACAAGCCTTCTACTTCGCATTGATTTGAAGCTAAATCAAGTGTATCGCATGGATTTGAAGACAACTCATTTGTTTCGTCTTCATTTGAAACTATATCACTTTGTTTTGCATGGATTCGAAGATAAGCCTTCTACTTCGCATTGATTTGAAGCTAAATCATGTGTATCACATGGATTCGAAGCTAACTCGTTTGATTCGCTTGCTGTTGAAGCAAAATCACGCATATCACAAGTTTTTGAAACTAAACCATTTGTTTCGCATGGATTCGATCTGCCTTCTTGTTCGCATTGATTTGAAGCTGAATCACGTGTTTCGCATAGATTAGAAGCTAACTCGTTTGTTTCGCATTCATTTGAAGCTATATCACTTATATCGCAAGTATATGAAGCGAAATAATTCTTTTCGCATGGATTTTAAGCTAAGCCTTCTACTACGCATGAATTTGAAGCTAAATCATGTGTTTCGATTGGATTTGAAGCTAACTCGTTTGTTTCCATGCAGTTGAAGCTAAATCATGTGTATCACATGTATTTGAAGCTACACCATTTGATTCGAATGGATTTGATGCTAAGTCTTCTACTTCGCATTGATTTGAAGCTAAATCATGTGGTTGCGCATGGATTTGAAGATAACACGTTTGTTTCGCATGCAGTTGAAGGTATATCACTTACATTCGCAAGTATTTGAAGCCAAATCATTCGGTTCGCATGGATTTGAAGCTATGCCTTCTACTTCGCATTGATTTGAAGTTAAATCATTTGTTTCGCATGGATTTGAAGATAACTTGATTGTTTCGCATGCAGTTGAAGCTAAATCCTGTATATCACAAGTATTTGAAACTAGATTATTTGTGTCGCATGGATTTAAAGCTAAGCCTCCTACTTCGCATTGATTTGAAGCTAAATTATGTGGTTCGCATGGATTTGAAGCCAACTCGTTTGTTTTGCATGCAGTTGAATTTAAATCATATGTATCAGAAGTATTTGATGCTAACCCAATTGGTTCGCGTGGATTTAAAGCAAAGCATTCTTCTTCGCATTGATTTGAAGCTAAATCGTGTGTTTCGCATGGATTTGAAGCTAACTCGTTTGTTTAGCATGCAGTTGTAGTTAAATCATGTATATCACAAGTATTTGAAGCTAAACCATTTGTTTCGCATGGATTTGAAGATCAGCCTTCTGCTTCGCATAGATTTGCAGCTAAATCATGTGTTCCGTATGGATTTGAAGCTAACTCGTTTGTTTGGCATGCAGTTGAAGCTAAACCATGTATATCACAAGTATTTGAAGCTAAACCATTTGATTCGCATGGATTTGAAGATAAGCCTTCTAGTTCGCATTGATTTGAAGCTAAATAATGTGTTTCGCTTGGATTTTAAGCTAACTCGTTTGTTTCGCATGCATTTGAAGCTAAATCATGCACATCACAAATATTTGAAGCTGAACCACTTGTTTCGCATGGATTTGAAGATAAGCCTTCTACTTCGCATTGATTTGAAGCTAAATCATGTGTTTCGCATGGAGTTGAAGCCAACCCGTTTGTTTAGCTTGCTGTTGAAGCTAAATCATGCATATCACAAGTATTTGAAGCTAAACGAATTGTTTCGCATGGATTTGAAGACAAGCCTCCTACTTCGCATTGATTTGATGCTAAATCATGTGTTTCGCATGGATTTGAAGCTAACTAGTTTGTTTCGCATGATGTTTAAGCTAAGTCATGTATATCACAAGTATTTGAAGCTAAGCCATTTTATTCCCATGTATTTGAATCTCATCATTCTACTTCCCATTGATTTGAAGCTAAATCACGTGTTCCGCTTGGATTTTAAGCTAACTCGTTTGTTTCACATGGAGTTGAAGTTAAATCGTGAATATCACAAGTATTTGAAGCTAAACGAATTGTTTCGCATGGATTTGAAGACAAGCCTCCTACTTCGCATTGATTTGATGCTAAATCATGTGTTTCGCATGGATTTGAAGCTAACTAGTTTGTTTCGCATGATGTTTAAGCTAAGTCATGTATATCACAAGTATTTGAAGCTAAGCCATTTTATTCCCATGTATTTGAAACTCATCATTCTACTTCCCATTGATTTGAAGCTAAATCACGTGTTCCGCTTGGATTTTAAGCTAACTCGTTTGTATCACATGCAGTTGAAGATAAATCATGTATATCACAAGTTTTTTAAGCTAAACGATTTGTTTCGCATGGATTTGAAGATAAGCCTTCTACTTCGCATTGATTTGAAGCTAAATAATTTGTTTCGCTTGGATTTGAAGCTAAGCCTTCTACTTCACGTCGATTTCACGTTAAATCATATTTTTCACTGGATTTGAAGCTAACTTGTTTGTTTCGCTTGCTGTTGAAGCTAAATCATGTATATCACAAGTATTTTAATCTGAACCGTTTGTCTCGCATGGATTCGAAGATCAGACTTCTACTTCGCATTGATTTGAAGCTAAATCATGTGTTTCGCATGGATTTGAAGCTTACTCGTTTGTTTTGCATGCAGTTGAAGCTAAATCATGTATATCACAAGTGTATGAAGCTAACCCGTTTGATTCGCATGGATTTGATGATAAGCCTTCTACTTCGCATTGATTTGAAGCTAAATCATGTGGTTCGCATGGATTGGAAGCAAACTCATTTGCTTCGCCTTCAGTTGAAGCTATAACACTTATATCCCAATTATCTGAAGGTTATTCATTTGTTTCTTATTAACTTGAAGCTAAGCCTTCTACTTCGCATTGATTGAAGCTAAATCGTGTGTTTCGCATGGATTTGAAGCTAACTCGTTTGTTTAGCATGCAGTTGAAGCTAAATCATGTATATCACAAGTGTTTGAAGCTAAACCACTTGTTTTGCATGGATTTGAAGATAATCCTTCTACTTCGCATTGATTTGAAGCTAAATCATGTATTTCGCATCGATTTAAGGCGATCTCGTCTGTTCCGCATGCAGTTAAAGCTAGATCATGTATATCACAGGTCTTTGAAGCTAAACCATTTTTTTCGCATGGATTCGAAGATAACCCTTCTACTTCGCATTGATTTGATGCTAAATCATGTGTTTCGCATGGATTTGAGGCTAACTCGTTTGTTTCGCATGCAGTTGAAGCTAAATTATGTATATCACAAGTATTTGAAGCTAAACCATTTGTTTCGCATGGATTTTGAAACTACGCCTTCAACTTCGCATTGATTTGAAGCTAAATAATTTGTTTTGCTTGGATTTGAAGCTAAGCCTTCTAATTCACGTCGATTTGACGTTAAATCATATTTTTCGCTGGATTTGATGCTAACTCGTTTGTTTCGCATGCTGTTGAATCTAAATTATGTATGTCACATGTATTTGAAGCTAAAACATTTGATACGCATGGATTTGAAACTCAGCATTCTACTTCGCATTGATTTGAGGCTAAATAATTTGTTTCGCTTGGATTTTAAGCTAACTCGTTTGTTTCACATGCAGTTGAAGTTAAATCATGAATATCACAAGTATTTGAAGCTAAACGAATTGTTTCGCATGGATTTGAAGATAACCCTCCTACTTCGCGTTGACTTGATGCTAAATCACGCGTTTCGCGTGGAGTTGAGGATAGCTCCTTTGTTTCGCATGCAGTTGAAGCTAAATGATGTATATCACTATTGTTTGAAGCTAAACCATTTGTTTTGCATGGATTCGAAGATAATCCTTCTAGTTCGCATTGATTTGAAGCTAAATCATGTGTTTCGCATGGATTTGAAGCTAACTCGTTTGTTTCGCATGCAGTTGAAGCTAAATCATGTATATCGCAAGTGTTTGAAGCTAAACCATTTGTTTCGCATGGATTCCACGATCGGCTTTCTACTACGCATTGATTTGAAGCTAAATCATATTTTTCGCATTCATTTGAATCTAACTCGTTTGTGTCGCATGCAGTTGAAGCTAAATCATGTATATCACAGGTGTTTGACGTTAATCCATTTGTTTCGCATGGATTCGAAGATAACCCTTCTAGTTCGCATTGATTTGAAGCTAAATCATGTGTTTCGCATGGATTCGAAGATCAGCCTTCTACTACCCATTGATTTGAAGCTAAATCATGTGTTTCGCTTGGATTTGAAGCGAACTCGTTTGTTTCGCATGCAGTTGAAGCTAAATTATGTATATTACAAGTATTTGAAGCTAAACCATTTGTTTCGCATGGATTTGAAACTACGCCTTCTACTTCGCATTGAGTTGAAGCTAAATAATTTGTTTCGCTTGGATTTGAAGCGAACTCGTTTGTTTCGCATACAGTTGAAGGTAAATCATGTATATCACAAGTATTCGAAGCTAAACGATTTGTTTCGCATGGATTTGAAGATAAGCCTTCTACTTCGCATTGATTTGAAGCTAAATCATGTTTTTCGCATGGTTTTTGAACCTAACTCGTTTGTTTCGCATGCTATTGAAGCTAAATCATGTATGTCACAGGTGTTTGAAGCTAAATCATTTGTTTTGCATGGATTCGAAGATTACCCTTCTTCTTCGCACTGATTTGAAGCAAAATCATGTGTTTAGCATGGATTTGAAGCTAACTCGTTTGTTTCGCATGCAGTTGAAGCTAAATCATGTATATCACAAGTATTTGAAGCTAAACCATTTGTTTCGCATGGATTCGAAGATCAGCCTTCTGCTTCGCATTGATTTGCAGCTAAATCATGTGTTTAGCATGGATTTGAAGCTAACTCGTTTGTTTCGCATGCAGTTGAAGCTAAATCATGTATATCACAAGTATTTGGAGCTAAACCATTTGTTTCGCATGGATTTGAAACAACGCCTTCTACTTCGTATTGATTTGATGCTAAATAATTTGTTTCGCTTGGATTTGAAGCTAAGCCTTCTACTTCACGTCAATTTGACGGTATATCATATTTTTCACTGGATTTGAAGCTAACTCGTTTGTTTCGCATGCTGTTGAAGCTAAATCATGTATATCACAAGTATTTTAATCTGAACCGTTTGTTTCGCATGGATTCGAAGATCAGACTTCTGCTTCGCATTGATTTGAAGCTAAATCATGTGTTTCGCATGGATTTGAAGCTTACTCGTTTGTTTTGCATGCAGTTCAAGCTAAATCATGTATATCACGATTATTTGAAGCTATTCCATTTGATTCGCATGGATTTGAAACGAAGACTTCTGCTCCGCATTGAGTTGAAGCTAAAACATGCATTTCGCATGGATTTGGAGCTAACTCGTTTGTTTCGCCAGCATTTGAAGCTATATCACTTATATTCGCAAGCATTTGAATGTCAATCATTCGTTTCGCATGGATTTGAAGCTAAGCCTTCTACTTCGCATTGATTTGAGGCTAAATCATGTGCTTTGCATGGATTTGCAACTAACTCGTTGGTTTCGCATGCAGTTGAAGCTAAATCATGTATATCACAAGTATTTGAAGCTAAACCACTTGTTTCGCATGGATTCGAACATAAGTCTTCTACTTCGCCTTGATTTGATGCTAAATCATGTGTTTCGCATGGATTTGATGCTAACTCGTTTGTTTCACTTGCTGTTGAATGTAAATCATGTATATCACAAGTATTTGAAGCTAAAACATTTGATTCGAATGGATTTGAAGCTAAGCCTTCTACTTCGCACTGATTTGAAGCTAAACCATTTGTTTCGCATGGATTCGAAGATAAGCCTTCAACCACGCATTCATTTGAAGCTAAATCATGCGTTTCGCATGGGTTTG
This sequence comes from Megalopta genalis, assembly GCF_051020955.1. Taxonomy (NCBI): domain Eukaryota; kingdom Metazoa; phylum Arthropoda; class Insecta; order Hymenoptera; family Halictidae; genus Megalopta; species Megalopta genalis. The sequence goes on along the minus strand of NW_027476201.1, from coordinate 103,982 downwards.
AAGCTATATCACTTATATTCGCAAGTATTTGAAGGTCAATCATTCGTTTCGCATGGATTTGAAGCTAATCCTTCTACTTCGGATCGTTTTGAAGCTAAATAATGTGTTTCGCATGGATTTGTAGCTAACTCGTTTGTTTCGCACGCAGTTGACGCTAAATCGCGTATATCACGATTATTTGAAGCTATTCCATTTGATTTGCATGGATTTGAAACGAAGCCTTATGCTTCGCATTGAGTTGAAGCTAAAACATGCATTTCGCATGGATTTGTATCTAACTCGTTTTTTTCGCCTGCATTTGGAGCTATATCACTTATATTCGCAAGTATTTGAAGGTCACTCATTCGTTTCGCATGGATTTGAAGCTAATCCTTCTACTTCGCATTCATTTGAAGCTAAATCATGCGTCTCGCACGGATTTGTAGCTAACTCGTTTGATTCGCCTGCATTTCAAGCTATATCACTTATATGGCAAGTGTTTGAAGCTAAATCATTTGTGTCGAATGGGTTTGAAGCTAAGCCTTCTACTTCGGATGGATTTGAAGCTAAATCATGTGTTTCGCTTGGATTTAAAACTAACTTGTTTGTTTCGCATGCAGTTGAAACTAAATCATGTATATCACAAGTATTTAAAGCTGAACCATTTGTTTCGCATGAATATTAAGCTAAACCATGTGTTTCGAATGAATTTGAAGCTAAATCATGTGTTTCGCAGGGATTCGAAGCTAACTCGTTTGTTTCGCCTGCATTTGAAGCTAAATCATGTACATGACAAGTATATGCAGCTAAACCATTTGATTCGCATGGATTTGAAACTAAGCCTTCTACTTCGCATTGATTTGAAGCTAAATCATGTGTTTCGCTTGGATTTGAAGATAACTCGTTCTATTCGCATGCAGTTCAAGCTAAATCATGTGTATCACAATTATTTGAAGCTAAACCACTTGTTTCGCATGGTTTTGTATCTAAGCCTTCTACTTCGCATTGATTAGAAGCTAAATCATGTGTTCCGCATGAATTTGAAGCCAACTCGTTTGTTTCGCACGCAGTTGACGCTAAATTATGTATATCACGATTATTTGAAGCTATTCCATTTGTTTCTATATGTATTTGAAACTAAGCCTTCTACTTCGCATTGATTTGAAGCTGAATCATGTGTTTCGCTTGCATTTGAAGCTAACTCGTTTGTTTCGCATAGATTTGAAGCTAAATCATGTGTTTCGCATGGATTTGAAGCTACCTCGTTTGTTTCGCCTGCATTTGAAGCTACATTACTTCTATTCGAAAGTATTTTATGATAAATCATTCGTTTCGCATGGATTTGAAGCTAACTAGTTTGTTTCGCATGATGTTTAAGCTAAGTCATGTATATCACAAGTATTTGAAGCTAAGCCATTTTATTCCCATGTATTTGAAACTCATCATTCTACTTCCCATTGATTTGAAGCTAAATCACGTGTTCCGCTTGGATTTTAAGCTAACTCGTTTGTATCACATGCAGTTGAAGATAAATCATGTATATCACAAGTTTTTTAAGCTAAACGATTTGTTTCGCATGGATTTGAAGATAAGCCTTCTACTTCGCATTGATTTGAAGCTAAATAATTTGTTTCGCTTGGATTTGAAGCTAAGCCTTCTACTTCACGTCGATTTCACGTTAAATCATATTTTTCACTGGATTTGAAGCTAACTTGTTTGTTTCGCATGCTGTTGAAGCTAAATCATGTATATCACAAGTATTTTAATCTGAACCGTTTGTCTCGCATGGATTCGAAGATCAGACTTCTACTTCGCATTGATTTGAAGCTAAATCATGTGTTTCGCATGGATTTGAAGCTTACTCGTTTGTTTTGCATGCAGTTGAAGCTAAATCATGTATATCACAAGTGTTTGAAGCTAACCCGTTTGATTCGCATGGATTTGATGATAAGCCTTCTACTTCGCATTGATTTGAAGCTAAATCATGTGGTTCGCATGGATTGGAAGCAAACTCATTTGCTTCGCCTGCAGTTGAAGCTATAACACTTATATCCCAATTATCTGAAGATTATTGATTTGTTTCTTATTAACTTGAAGCTAAGCCTTCTACTTCGCATTGATTTGAAGCTAAATCATGTGTTTCGCATGGATTTGAAGCTAACTCGTTTGTTTCACATGCAGTTGAAGCTAAATCATGTTCATCACAAGTATTTGAAGCTAAATAATCTGTTTCGTGTGGATACGAAGATCAGCCTTCTACTTCGCATTGATTTGAAACTAAATCATGTGTTTCGCTTGGATTTGATGATAACTCGTTTGTTTCGCATACAGTTGAAGCTTAATCATGTTCATCACAAGTATTTGAAGCTGATCCATCTGTTTCGGATGCAGTTGAAGCTAAATCATGAATATCACAAGTATTTGAAGCTACAACTTTTGATTCGCACGGATTTGAAGCTAAGTCATCTACATCGCATTGATTTGAGGCTAAATCATGTGTTTCGCAAGGATTCGAAGATCAGCCTTCTACTTCGCATTGATAAGAAGCAAAATCATGTGTTTCGCATGGATTTGAAGCTAACTCGTTCGTTTCGCTTGCAGTTGATGCTAAATCATGCACTTCACAAGTATTTGAAGCTGTATCACTTGTTTCGCATGGATTTGAATATAAGCATTTACTTCGCATTGATTTGAAGATAAATCATGTGTTTCGCATGGGTTTGAAGCTAAGTCGTTTGTTTCGCATGGTGTTGAAGCTAAATCATGCACATCGCATGTATTTGAAGCTGAACCACTTGTTTCGCATGGATTTGAAGATAAGCCTTCTACTGCGCATTTATTTGAAGCTAAATCATGTGTTTCCCTTGGATTTGAAACTAACTAGTTTGTTTCGCAATGCAGTTGAAGATAAATCATGTATATCACAATTATTTGAAGCTAAACCATTTGATTCACATGGATTTCAAAATAAGCCTTCTACTTCGCATTGATTTGAAGCTAAGTCATGTGTTTCGCTTGGATTTCAAACTAACTCGATTGAATCGCATGCAGTTGAAGCTAAATCATGTATATCACAAGTATCTGAAGCTAAACCATTTGCTTCGCATGGATTTTAAGCTGAGCCTTCTACTTCGCATTGATTTGAAGCTAAATCGGGTGTTTCGCATGGATTTGAATCTAACTCGTTTGCTTCGCATGCATTTGAAGCTAAATCATATATATCACAAGTATTAGAAGCTAAACCATTTAACTCGCATGGATTTGAAGTTAAGCCTTCTACTTCGCATTGATTTGAAGCTATATCATGCATTTCGCATGGATTCGAAGCTAATTCATTTGATTCGCTTGCTGTTGAAGCAAAATCACGCATATCACAAGTATTTGTAACTAAACCATTTGTTTCGCATGGATTCGAAGATCTGTCTTCTAGTTCGCATTGATTTGAAGCTAAATCACGTGTTTCGCATAGATTAGAAGCTAACTCGTTTCTTTCGCCTGCATTTGAAGCTATATCACTTATATCGTAAGTATCTGAAGCTAAATCATTTGTTTATCATGGATTTGAAGCTAAACCATCAACATCGCATTAATTTGAAGCTAAATCATGTGATTCGCTTGGATTTGAAGCTAACTCGTTTGTTCCACATGCAGTTGAAGCTAAATCATGTATATCACAAGCATTTGAAGCTGAACCATTTGTTTCGCATGGCTTCGAAGATCAGCCATCTACCTCGTATTGATTTAAAGCTAAATCATGTGTTTCTCATAGATTTGAAGCTAACTCGTTTGTATCGCATGCAGTTGAAGCTAAATCATGTATATCACAAGCATTTGAAACTAAACCATTTGATTCGCACGGATTTGAAGCTAAGCCTTCTACTTCGCATTGATTTGAAGTTAAATCATTTGTTTCCCTTGGAATTGAAGCTAACTCGTTTGCTCCGCATGCAGTTGAAGCTAAATCGTGTATATCACAAGTATTTGAACATATACCATTTGTTTTGCATGGATTCGTAGACAAGCCTTCTACTTCGCATTGATTTGAAGCTAAATCAAGTGTATCGCATGGATTTGAAGACAACTCATTTGTTTCGTCTTCATTTGAAACTATATCACTTTGTTTTGCATGGATTCGAAGATAAGCCTTCTACTTCGCATTGATTTGAAGCTAAATCATGTGTATCACATGGATTCGAAGCTAACTCGTTTGATTCGCTTGCTGTTGAAGCAAAATCACGCATATCACAAGTTTTTGAAACTAAACCATTTGTTTCGCATGGATTCGATCTGCCTTCTTGTTCGCATTGATTTGAAGCTGAATCACGTGTTTCGCATAGATTAGAAGCTAACTCGTTTGTTTCGCATTCATTTGAAGCTATATCACTTATATCGCAAGTATATGAAGCGAAATAATTCTTTTCGCATGGATTTTAAGCTAAGCCTTCTACTACGCATGAATTTGAAGCTAAATCATGTGTTTCGATTGGATTTGAAGCTAACTCGTTTGTTTCCATGCAGTTGAAGCTAAATCATGTGTATCACATGTATTTGAAGCTACACCATTTGATTCGAATGGATTTGATGCTAAGTCTTCTACTTCGCATTGATTTGAAGCTAAATCATGTGGTTGCGCATGGATTTGAAGATAACACGTTTGTTTCGCATGCAGTTGAAGGTATATCACTTACATTCGCAAGTATTTGAAGCCAAATCATTCGGTTCGCATGGATTTGAAGCTATGCCTTCTACTTCGCATTGATTTGAAGTTAAATCATTTGTTTCGCATGGATTTGAAGATAACTTGATTGTTTCGCATGCAGTTGAAGCTAAATCCTGTATATCACAAGTATTTGAAACTAGATTATTTGTGTCGCATGGATTTAAAGCTAAGCCTCCTACTTCGCATTGATTTGAAGCTAAATTATGTGGTTCGCATGGATTTGAAGCCAACTCGTTTGTTTTGCATGCAGTTGAATTTAAATCATATGTATCAGAAGTATTTGATGCTAACCCAATTGGTTCGCGTGCATTTAAAGCAAAGCATTCTTCTTCGCATTGATTTGAAGCTAAATCGTGTGTTTCGCATGGATTTGAAGCTAACTCGTTTGTTTAGCATGCAGTTGTAGTTAAATCATGTATATCACAAGTATTTGAAGCTAAACCATTTGTTTCGCATGGATTTGAAGATCAGCCTTCTGCTTCGCATAGATTTGCAGCTAAATCATGTGTTCCGTGTGGATTTGAAGCTAACTCGTTTGTTTGGCATGCAGTTGAAGCTAAACCATGTATATCACAAGTATTTGAAGCTAAACCATTTGATTCGCATGGATTTGAAGATAAGCCTTCTAGTTCGCATTGATTTGAAGCTAAATAATGTGTTTCGCTTGGATTTTAAGCTAACTCGTTTGTTTCGCATGCATTTGAAGCTAAATCATGCACATCACAAATATTTGAAGCTGAACCACTTGTTTCGCATGGATTTGAAGATAAGCCTTCTACTTCGCATTGATTTGAAGCTAAATCATGTGTTTCGCATGGAGTTGAAGCCAACCCGTTTGTTTAGCTTGCTGTTGAAGCTAAATCATGCATATCACAAGTATTTGAAGCTAAACGAATTGTTTCGCATGGATTTGAAGACAAGCCTCCTACTTCGCATTGATTTGATGCTAAATCATGTGTTTCGCATGGATTTGAAGCTAACTAGTTTGTTTCGCATGATGTTTAAGCTAAGTCATGTATATCACAAGTATTTGAAGCTAAGCCATTTTATTCCCATGTATTTGAAACTCATCATTCTACTTCCCATTGATTTGAAGCTAAATCACGTGTTCCGCTTGGATTTTAAGCTAACTCGTTTGTATCACATGCAGTTGAAGATAAATCATGTATATCACAAGTTTTTTAAGCTAAACGATTTGTTTCGCATGGATTTGAAGATAAGCCTTCTACTTCGCATTGATTTGAAGCTAAATAATTTGTTTCGCTTGGATTTGAAGCTAAGCCTTCTACTTCACGTCGATTTCACGTTAAATCATATTTTTCACTGGATTTGAAGCTAACTTGTTTGTTTCGCTTGCTGTTGAAGCTAAATCATGTATATCACAAGTATTTTAATCTGAACCGTTTGTCTCGCATGGATTCGAAGATCAGGCTTCTACTTCGCATTGATTTGAAGCTAAATCATGTGTTTCGCATGGATTTGAAGCTTACTCGTTTGTTTTGCATGCAGTTGAAGCTAAATCATGTATATCACAAGTGTATGAAGCTAACCCGTTTGATTCGCATGGATTTGATGATAAGCCTTCTACTTCGCATTGATTTGAAGCTAAATCATGTGGTTCGCATGGATTGGAAGCAAACTCATTTGCTTCGCCTGCAGTTGAAGCTATAACACTTATATCCCAATTATCTGAAGGTTATTCATTTGTTTCTTATTAACTTGAAGCTAAGCCTTCTACTTCGCATTGATTTGAAGCTAAATCGTGTGTTTCGCATGGATTTGAAGCTAACTCGTTTGTTTAGCATGCAGTTGAAGCTAAATCATGTATATCACAAGTGTTTGAAGCTAAACCACTTGTTTTGCATGGATTTGAAGATAATCCTTCTACTTCGCATTGATTTGAAGCTAAATCATGTATTTCGCATCGATTTAAGGCGATCTCGTCTGTTCCGCATGCAGTTAAAGCTAGATCATGTATATCACAGGTCTTTGAAGCTAAACCATTTTTTTCGCATGGATTCGAAGATAACCCTTCTACTTCGCATTGATTTGATGCTAAATCATGTGTTTCGCATGGATTTGAGGCTAACTCGTTTGTTTCGCATGCAGTTGAAGCTAAATTATGTATATCACAAGTATTTGAAGCTAAACCATTTGTTTCGCATGGATTTTGAAACTACGCCTTCAACTTCGCATTGATTTGAAGCTAAATAATTTGTTTTGCTTGGATTTGAAGCTAAGCCTTCTAATTCACGTCGATTTGACGTTAAATCATATTTTTCGCTGGATTTGATGCTAACTCGTTTGTTTCGCATGCTGTTGAATCTAAATTATGTATGTCACATGTATTTGAAGCTAAAACATTTGATACGCATGGATTTGAAACTCAGCATTCTACTTCGCATTGATTTGAGGCTAAATAATTTGTTTCGCTTGGATTTTAAGCTAACTCGTTTGTTTCACATGCAGTTGAAGTTAAATCATGAATATCACAAGTATTTGAAGCTAAACGAATTGTTTCGCATGGATTTGAAGATAACCCTCCTACTTCGCGTTGACTTGATGCTAAATCACGCGTTTCGCGTGGAGTTGAGGATAGCTCCTTTGTTTCGCATGCAGTTGAAGCTAAATGATGTATATCACTATTGTTTGAAGCTAAACCATTTGTTTTGCATGGATTCGAAGATAATCCTTCTAGTTCGCATTGATTTGAAGCTAAATCATGTGTTTCGCATGGATTTGAAGCTAACTCGTTTGTTTCGCATGCAGTTGAAGCTAAATCATGTATATCGCAAGTGTTTGAAGCTAAACCATTTGTTTCGCATGGATTCCACGATCGGCTTTCTACTACGCATTGATTTGAAGCTAAATCATATTTTTCGCATTCATTTGAATCTAACTCGTTTGTGTCGCATGCAGTTGAAGCTAAATCATGTATATCACAGGTGTTTGACGTTAATCCATTTGTTTCGCATGGATTCGAAGATAACCCTTCTAGTTCGCATTGATTTGAAGCTAAATCATGTGTTTCGCATGGATTCGAAGATCAGCCTTCTACTACCCATTGATTTGAAGCTAAATCATGTGTTTCGCTTGGATTTGAAGCGAACTCGTTTGTTTCGCATGCAGTTGAAGCTAAATTATGTATATTACAAGTATTTGAAGCTAAACCATTTGTTTCGCATGGATTTGAAACTACGCCTTCTACTTCGCATTGAGTTGAAGCTAAATAATTTGTTTCGCTTGGATTTGAAGCGAACTCGTTTGTTTCGCATACAGTTGAAGGTAAATCATGTATATCACAAGTATTCGAAGCTAAACGATTTGTTTCGCATGGATTTGAAGATAAGCCTTCTACTTCGCATTGATTTGAAGCTAAATCATGTTTTTCGCATGGTTTTTGAACCTAACTCGTTTGTTTCGCATGCTATTGAAGCTAAATCATGTATGTCACAGGTGTTTGAAGCTAAATCATTTGTTTTGCATGGATTCGAAGATTACCCTTCTTCTTCGCACTGATTTGAAGCAAAATCATGTGTTTAGCATGGATTTGAAGCTAACTCGTTTGTTTCGCATGCAGTTGAAGCTAAATCATGTATATCACAAGTATTTGAAGCTAAACCATTTGTTTCGCATGGATTCGAAGATCAGCCTTCTGCTTCGCATTGATTTGCAGCTAAATCATGTGTTTAGCATGGATTTGAAGCTAACTCGTTTGTTTCGCATGCAGTTGAAGCTAAATCATGTATATCACAAGTATTTGGAGCTAAACCATTTGTTTCGCATGGATTTGAAACAACGCCTTCTACTTCGTATTGATTTGATGCTAAATAATTTGTTTCGCTTGGATTTGAAGCTAAGCCTTCTACTTCACGTCAATTTGACGGTATATCATATTTTTCACTGGATTTGAAGCTAACTCGTTTGTTTCGCATGCTGTTGAAGCTAAATCATGTATATCACAAGTATTTTAATCTGAACCGTTTGTTTCGCATGGATTCGAAGATCAGACTTCTGCTTCGCATTGATTTGAAGCTAAATCATGTGTTTCGCATGGATTTGAAGCTTACTCGTTTGTTTTGCATGCAGTTCAAGCTAAATCATGTATATCACGATTATTTGAAGCTATTCCATTTGATTCGCATGGATTTGAAACGAAGACTTCTGCTCCGCATTGAGTTGAAGCTAAAACATGCATTTCGCATGGATTTGGAGCTAACTCGTTTTTTTCGCCTGCATTTGGAGCTATATCACTTATATTCGCAAGTATGTGAAGGTCAATCATTCGTTTCGCATGTTTTTGAAGCTAATCCTTCTACTTCGCATTCATTTGAAGCTAAATCATGCGTTTCGCACGGATTTGTAGCTAACTCGTTTGATTCGCCTGCATTTCAAGGTATATCACTTATATGGCAATTGTTTGAAGCTAAATCATTTGTGTCGCATGGCTTTGAAGCTAAGCCTTCTACTTCGGATGGATTTGAAGCTAAATCAAGTGTTTCGCATGGATTTGAAGCTAAGCCTTCTACTTCGCATTGATTTGAATCTAAATCATGTGTTTTGCATGGATTTGAAGCTAACTCGTTTGTTTCGCCAGCATTTGAAGCTATATCACTTATATTCGCAAGCATTTGAATGTCAATCATTCGTTTCGCATGGATTTGAAGCTAAGCCTTCTACTTCGCATTGATTTGAGGCTAAATCATGTGCTTTGCATGGATTTGCAACTAACTCGTTGGTTTCGCATGCAGTTGAAGCTAAATCATGTATATCACAAGTATTTGAAGCTAAACCACTTGTTTCGCATGGATTCGAACATAAGTCTTCTACTTCGCCTTGATTTGATGCTAAATCATGTGTTTCGCATGGATTTGATGCTAACTCGTTTGTTTCACTTGCTGTTGAATGTAAATCATGTATATCACAAGTATTTGAAGCTAAAACATTTGATTCGAATGGATTTGAAGCTAAGCCTTCTACTTCGCACTGATTTGAAGCTAAACCATTTGTTTCGCATGGATTCGAAGATAAGCCTTCAACCACGCATTCATTTGAAGCTAAATCATGCGTTTCGCATGGGTTTGAAGCTATATCACTTATATTCGCAAGTATTTGAAGGTCAATCATTCGTTTCGCATGGATTTGAAGCTAATCCTTCTACTTCGGATTGTTTTGAAGCTAAATAATGTGTTTCGCATGGATTTGTAGCTAACTCGTTTGTTTCGCACGCAGTTGACGCTAAATCGCGTATATCACGATTATTTGAAGCTATTCCATTTGATTTGCATGGATTTGAAACGAAGCCTTATGCTTCGCATTGAGTTGAAGCTAAAACATGCATTTCGCATGGATTTGTATCTAACTCGTTTTTTTCGCCTGCATTTGGAGCTATATCACTTATATTCGCAAGTATTTGAAGGTCACTCATTCGTTTCGCATGGATTTGAAGCTAATCCTTCTACTTCGCATTCATTTGAAGCTAAATCATGCGTCTCGCACGGATTTGTAGCTAACTCGTTTGATTCGCCTGCATTTCAAGCTATATCACTTATATGGCAAGTGTTTGAAGCTAAATCATTTGTGTCGAATGGGTTTGAAGCTAAGCCTTCTACTTCGGATGGATTTGAAGCTAAATCATGTGTTTCGCTTGGATTTAAAACTAACTTGTTTGTTTCGCATGCAGTTGAAACTAAATCATGTATATCACAAGTATTTAAAGCTGAACCATTTGTTTCGCATGAATATTAAGCTAAACCATGTGTTTCGAATGAATTTGAAGCTAAATCATGTGTTTCGCAGGGATTCGAAGCTAACTCGTTTGTTTCGCCTGCATTTGAAGCTAAATCATGTACATGACAAGTATATGCAGCTAAACCATTTGATTCGCATGGATTTGAAACTAAGCCTTCTACTTCGCATTGATTTGAAGCTAAATCATGTGTTTCGCTTGGATTTGAAGATAACTCGTTCGATTCGCATGCAGTTGAAGGTAAATCATGTATATCACAATTATTTGAAGCTAAACCATTTGTTTCGCATGGTTTTGTATCTAAGCCTTCTACTTCGCATTGATTAGAAGCTAAATCATGTGTTCCGCATGAATTTGAAGCTAATTCGTTTGTTTCGCACGCAGTTGACGCTAAATTATGTATATCACGATTATTTGAAGCTATTCCATTTGATTCGCATGGATTTGAAACTAAGCCTTCTACTTCGCATTGAGTTGAAGCTAAATCATGTGTTTCGCATGGATTCGAGGCTAACTCGTTTGATTCGCATGCAGTTGAAGCTAAATCATGTTTATCACAAGTATCTGAATCTAAACCATCTGTTTCGCATGAATATTAAGCTGAACCATGTGTTTCTCATGAATTTGAAACTATATCATGTGTTTCGCATGGATTTGAAGCTAAATCATGTGTTTCGCAGGGATTCGAAGCTAACTCGTTTGTTTCGCCTGCATTTGAAGCTAAATCATGTACATGTCAAGTATATGCAGCTAAACCATTTGATTCGCATGGATTTGAAACTAAGCCTTCTACTTCGCATTGATTTGAAGCTAAATCATGTGTTTCGCTTGGATTTGAAGATAACTCGTTCTATTCGCATGCAGTTCAAGCTAAATCATGTGTATCACAATTATTTGAAGCTAAACCACTTGTTTCGCATGGTTTTGTATCTAAGCCTTCTACTTCGCATTGATTAGAAGCTAAATCATGTGTTCCGCATGAATTTGAAGCCAACTCGTTTGTTTCGCACGCAGTTGACGCTAAATTATGTATATCACGATTATTTGAAGCTATTCCATTTGTTTCTATATGTATTTGAAACTAAGCCTTCTACTTCGCATTGATTTGAAGCTGAATCATGTGTTTCGCTTGCATTTGAAGCTAACTCGTTTGTTTCGCATAGATTTGAAGCTAAATCATGTGTTTCGCATGGATTTGAAGCTACCTCGTTTGTTTCGCCTGCATTTGAAGCTACATTACTTCTATTCGAAAGTATTTTATGATAAATCATTCGTTTCGCATGGATTTGAAGCTAATCCTTCAACTTCGCATTCATTTGAAGCTAAATCATGCGTTTCGCATGGATTTGAAGCTATATCGCTTATATTCGCAAGTATTTGAAGGTCAATCATTCGTTTCGCATGGATTTGAAGCTAATCCTTCTACTTCGGATTGTTTTGAAGCTAAATCATGTGTTTCGCATGGATTTGTAGCTAACTCGTTTGTTTCGCACGCAGTTGACGCTAAATCGTGTATATCACGATTATTTGAAGCTATTCCATTTGATTCGCTTGGATTTGAAACGAATCCTTCTGCTTCGCATTGAGTTGAAGCTAAAACATGCATTTCGCATGGATTTGAAGCTAACTCGTTTTTTTCGCATGGATTTGAAGCTATATCACTTATATTCGCAAGTATTTGAAGGTCAATCATTCGTTTCGCATGGATTTGAAGCTAATCCTTCTACTTCGGATTGTTTTGAAGCTAAATCATGTGTTTCGCATGCATTTCAATCTAAATCGTGTATATCACAAGTATTTGAAGCTAAACCATTTGATTCACATGGATTTGAAGCTAAACATGCTACTTCGCATTTATTTGAAGCTAAATCATGTGTTCCGCATGAATTTGAAGCCAACTCGTTTGTTTCGCACGCAGTTGACGCTAAATTATGTATATCACGATTATTTGAAGCTATTCCATTTGTTTCTATATGTATTTGAAACTAAGCCTTCTACTTCGCATTGATTTGAAGCTGAATCATGTGTTTCGCTTGCATTTGAAGCTAACTCGTTTGTTTCGCATAGATTTGAAGCTAAATCATGTGTTTCGCATGGATTTGAAGCTACCTCGTTTGTTTCGCCTGCATTTGAAGCTACATTACTTCTATTCGAAAGTATTTTATGATAAATCATTCGTTTCGCATGGATTTGAAGCTAATCCTTCAACTTCGCATTCATTTGAAGCTAAATCATGCGTTTCGCATGGATTTGAAGCTATATCGCTTATATTCGCAAGTATTTGAAGGTCAATCATTCGTTTCGCATGGATTTGAAGCTAATCCTTCTACTTCGGATTGTTTTGAAGCTAAATCATGTGTTTCGCATGGATTTGTAGCTAACTCGTTTGTTTCGCACGCAGTTGACGCTAAATCGTGTATATCACGATTATTTGAAGCTATTCCATTTGATTCGCTTGGATTTGAAACGAATCCTTCTGCTTCGCATTGAGTTGAAGCTAAAACATGCATTTCGCATGGATTTGAAGCTAACTCGTTTTTTTCGCATGGATTTGAAGCTATATCACTTATATTCGCAAGTATTTGAAGGTCAATCATTCGTTTCGCATGGATTTGAAGCTAATCCTTCTACTTCGGATTGTTTTGAAGCTAAATCATGTGTTTCGCATGCATTTCAATCTAAATCGTGTATATCACAAGTATTTGAAGCTAAACCATTTGATTCACATGGATTTGAAGCTAAACATGCTACTTCGCATTTATTTGAAGCTAAATCGTGTGTTTCGCATGGATTTGAAGCTAACTCGTATGTTTCGCATGCATTTGAAGCTAAATCATGTATATCACAAGTATTTGAAGCTGAACCATTTGATTCGGAGCTAAGCCTTCTACTTCGCCTTGATTTGGACCTAAATCATGTGATCCGCATGGATTTAAAGCTAACTCGTTTGTTTCGCCTGCATTTGAATCTAAATCATGTATATCGCAAATATTTGGAGCTGAACCATTTGTTTCGCATGGATTTGCAGCTAAATCATGTGTTTCCCTTAGATTTGCAGCTAACTTGTTGTTTGGTATGCAGTTGAAGCTAAATCATGTATATCACAAGTATTGGAAGCTAAACAATTTGTTTCGAATGGATTTGAAGCTAAGCCTTCTTCTTCGTTTTGATTTGAAATTAAATCATGTGTTTCGCTTGGATTTGAAGCTGACTCGTTTGTTTCGCCTGCACTTGAATCTGAATCATGTATATCACAAGTTTTTGAAGCTAAACCATTTGATTCGCATTGATTTGAAGCTAAGCCTTCAACTTCGCATTGATTTGAAGCTAAATCATGTGTTTCGCTTGAATTTGAAGCTAACTCGTATGTTTCGCATGAAGTTGAAGCCAAATCATGTATAAAACAAGTATTTCAAGCTAAACTATTCGTTTCGCATGGATATGAAGCTAAGCCTTTAACTTCGCATTGATTTGAAGCTAAATCATGTGTTTCGCATGAATTTGAAGCTAACTGATTGTTCCGCCTGCATTTGAAGCTATATCACTTATATCGCAAGTATTTGAAGGTAAATCATTTGTTTTGCATGGATTTGAAGCTAAGCCTTTAACTTCGCATTGATTTGAAGCTAAATCATGTGTTCCGCATGAATTTGAAGATATCTCGTTCGTTTGGTCTGCATTTGAAGCTATTTCATTTATATCGCAAGTATTTGAATCTAAATCATGTGTTTCGCTCGTATTTGAAGCTAAGCCTTCTACTTCGCATGATTTGAAGCTAAATCATGTGTTACGCTTGGATTTGAAGCTCACTCGTTTGTTTCCCCTGCATTTGAAGCAATATCACTTATATCGCAAGTATATGAAGCTAAATAATTTGTCTCGCATGAATTTGATGCTAATCCTTCTACTTCGCATTGATTTGAAGCTAAATCATTTGTTTCGCATGGATTTGAAGCTAACCCTTCTACATCGCATTGATTTGAGCTAAATCATTTGTTTCGCCTGCAGTTGAAGCTAAATCATGTATATCACAAGTATTTGAAGCTAAACCATTTGTTTCGAATGGATTTGAAGCCATGCCTTCTACTTCGCATTTATTTGAAGCAAAATAATGTGTTCCGCATGGATTTCAATATAACTCGTTTGTTTCGCATGCAGTTGAAGCTAAATCATGTATATCACAAGGTAGAGTTCAAGTCTCACGTTGTGCCGGTCAGAAAGATACCGAGGACTCCACCACCCACCGAACGGCGACGTTCGTTCTCACTGACGGACATGGCGTCCCAGTCGCAGGTGCAGGAAGACTTTGAGGTTGCTTTTCACTCGGAAAGTGAGATGCGACCGACTTCTGAAGCGGCACATACGCAGAAAAGGAAGAGGCTAGACAGCATGTCTGATCTCAGCGAGGACGACACAGCTGTAGTTGAAACTAATCTGTTGGCTGACGTCACTATCCAATTGAGAAAACTTATAGCCTGCACCAAGGCGGTACAGTCGTTTTGTAGGTCACAGGACAGCGTAAACCCCAATTTATCACTACTGGTGAGCTCGTTGGCCAAGGAAACGAACTCTTTAAAATGTTCACGAAGGAGGTCCTTACCAAAGGAAGACTCGAGACACGCGAGGATGTCGGTAATACGACCCGCGCCTCTTTAATCGACGATGGCTCCACTCGTCCTCCTCTCCCCAAAGCATATAGGACTATGGGTACGCAAACCGCAGACCCGGAAGCGGTGGATCGTGGGGAGGTCGCAAGATGGGCGCGAAAGGAACTCAACTTTGATGAGCTCCACAAGCTCATTCGATTCCTTTGCTCACTGAAAAGTTGATGATAACGCAAGCCCGATGAAAGACACGATTGACATCGCCTGCTTCACACCGGCGGATCTACGTACCACAGACGGAACTACGCGCAGAATCCTTCAGAAGATGGCATGTATCGACGATATCCTTGTCCAGGAGGCCCGCAAGGGTGAGGTCGCCCACCTCCAGACCACTACCTCTATTCCAAGCAAAAGCGGCGGTATGACTAGGAAATCCAGGACCCACTTCTTTCTTATCCATAAGGATAATGAGAAGGACACTATCGACTTGCACGTGGTATACGAGTGCCTCAGGAAAATGGCGCACCTAAGTACGGATACTTCGGCTGGAAATCACGTTGATTTGCCCCGACGAAGTAAGTATAAATATTAGCAGGAAACTTGTTGAATTGATCTTCTCACAGAGCAACTTGATGATCCACCTCCGCTCAAGTAAGGGAGGGGGACCAGACATAAAAATGATCAAAAGCTCTGACGGCACTGGTAAGCCCGCGACGGAAACCATTACCATATCCAGTAACGGACAAACATACGCTGACATGCTGCGTTCTGTTAAAAAGAACGTCGACGTTAACCGAGAGGGGATTGACATCGCTTACGTCAAAGCGAACCTGAAAAGAGACTTAGTTATCTCTGTCAAGGGTGACCGAGGGAAGGTAACAGGACTCTCCGCACTAATTAATAAAAAGATTGCCGGAGTTAAAGCGAAAATATCAACCCGCAATACAAAAACTCTCCACCTTAAGGGTTTAGACGGGGATGTTACGACCGAGGACATATCGAGTACACTATACAAGATGCTGGGCTAGACCTTGGATCCTCAGGAAGTTCAGGTGAAAGCCCTTCGTCCTGGGTGCGCGGGTAGCCAAAATGCTACCGTCATCACTTCCACTAAAAACGCGGAAAGGCTCCTAAAGGTGAAACGCTTCAGGGTTGGATGGGGCCTCTGTCGTGTGGTTGAACGGATAGAGGTCACCCAATGTTACAGGTGCCGCGAATACGGTCATCGCAGCTCAACATGTAAAAATGCGGACAGGTCTAAGAGCTGCCGCAGGTGCGGTGACCTTGGACACATGGAGAAATCCTGCACTAATGCGGAAAAATGCCTTAATTGCAGTATGCAGGGCCACAGGGACGGGACTCTCAAGTGCCCTGCATACTGCAAGGCACTCAACGAAGCCCGCGAGAAACGCAACAATGACAAAGGGGTTAAAGCCAAACCACCAACTGACGGCTCCATGAACGACGCAAAAAAACCGAAGACGAATAAATTGACGAACTCGGGCAGGACACCGAAACAACCTAAGGGAGGTAAATTTAGTACCGACTCAAGCTCTCCTATAGTGAGCCTTGATTGTAAAGACGCATCGACAGCCCTGAGAGAGGCCGAGGCTGATAAACAGACGACTAACCCCACTCCAAGGGCAAACAAGGATAAGGACGCAAGGGTGACGCTGGTCCCCAGAAGTGCCTCCGATATATTTAGCGAGGATTTCTCCAGGGTACTCTTACCCTCCGGAGGCGAGACGCTAATACAAGCACCCGAAAAGGGCTACGACGATAAGGGCTAACTCCTTTGTCCATTACTCTTGGACCCTTCATTATTGTTAACAAGTTCACTGTTCACATGCAAGGGAAACATAATAAGAAGGCGTCTAAGGACACTCACCTAAACTTATTACAAATCAACCTGCACAATTGTAGATTAGCGCACGACCTGCTCCAACAAAATGCAATCGACCTTGACATCGACGTGGTTTTGATTTCTGAACCGTGGCGGATACTAGACCATTGGTTCGGGGCCAGGGATGGCAGAGCGGTCATATGGATCACTGCTAGGGCGACTGAGAGGTTTTCGTCTATCCAACGTCTGGCCAGCATAGACGGATGCGTGGTGATACAGCTCAACGATATAACAGTTGTTAGCTGCTACTACACGCCGAACATGCGATTGGACAATTTTATGACGCACTTGCATAACCTTGAACATCTGATAAGCACCCTGGATCGCGAACACCTGATCGTGGCAGGTGACTTCAATTCAAAATCACCAGCCTGGGGGTCGGCCAAGTCGGATGCACGGGGCACCGCCACCCTCGAAATGGCAAACCGTGTCCGGATTTGCCCGGTGGTCAGTGAAGGGAAGTTCACGTTTGAGAGGAATGTTCACCACTCTCTGATCGACATCATGTTCTGCGGCTACGCCATGCTCCGGAAGCTGGTGTCAAGCGTCATATTTAACACGGAAACAGCCTCGGATCACCGTTATGTTAGACACGTATTCTCCGGTGAAAACATCTTCCACAAAAAAGCGCCTAGGCCTGGAGTGGTTGATGTGGATAAATTCCTGGCGCTATACAGCAGGGCTACGGCATTGGTCTCTCCTTTCCTTATGGAGACGGCTATTTAGCTTCAAATGCATGCGAAAGAAACGAGTTAACTTCAAATCCAAGCGAATCACATGATTTAGCTTCACATCAATGCGAAGTATGATTAAAATACTTGTGATATACATTTTTCTACGGGACCCTGAGGTCCTGATTTATGATATCCCGAAAGGGATGGGCAAGGAGGAAATTGCCTCCAGTCTTTGGAGGCAAAACCTCTCTGAGGCGTCCCAGAAGGATGTGCCTTCGGGTGTTCGGGTCAGTCGCATGGCTGGCAAGACCCCGGAGACAGCCAACTGGGTAGTGGCCGTCAGTCCGCAGATTCGTCGGCGGCTGGCGCAGAGAGGGGACCGGGTGTACCTCGGGTGGAGTCCCTGTCGTGTGCGGGACTTCATACAGGTCACCCGATGCTATAAGTGCCAGTGCTTCGGGCACACGGCGAAGCGCTGCAAATTCAAAGAGGATGTCTGCGGACATTGTGCCGAAAAAGGGCACGGTTATGCGCTCTGTAGCAGGAAGAGCAAGCCCCCGGTTTGCTCCAACTGTAAAGACAGAGGGCGACCATTCGAACATAAGTCGCGAGACCCGGCCTGCGCCTCCTATCAGGAAGCGCTGGTTTTGGAGATGTCTCGCATTAGACAAGAATAATTTGAACTTGAATGGATATTACAAACGACCGGCGACGCTCGAGAGTCATACGGGTCATGCAGCATAACATGCAGCGAGCCCGAAACGTGACCGACGAAGTCCGGACTGAGATGCATAGGCGAGGGGTAGATGTGTTGCTTGCACAAGAGCCATATAGCTGGCGGGGTACCGTGCCCGGGCTAGGCTTGAGAACGAGGCTGATCACGGCAGGCGATCCGGTGATGGCTGCAATAGCGGTCAGAAACCCGGATCTAACCGTGGTCAAAGTCTCTAACTTGTGCGACACGCATTTGACCTGTGCCAGCATCTCGGGTTCGTTTGGGAGCTTCTTCCTGATCAGCCAGTACTTTCAATGGTCCGATGACGTTGAATCGGGTCTGGCGCGGTTGGAGAGAGCTCTTTCCGCACTAAGGCATAACCGAGTCATTATCTCTGCCGACGTTAACGCAAAATCAGCCCAGTGTGGCAGTGCGGTGACGGACGTGAGAGGCCGTAAACTTGAAGAGTTTATCGTGAGCCATGGCTTGGTTGTCTTGAACGAGGCTGGAAACGCTCCGACGTTTTCCAGCCCTAGTGGACAGTCTTACATCGACGTCACACTATCGACACCTGACATTTGCGACAAGGTGCGAGGTTGGAAGGTCCGCGAGGACCTGACGACCAGCGACCACCGAGTCATAGAGTTCACTTTGAGTTTTTGCGCCGAGGACGGTGCTGCCGAAATTTGTAGTAGCGACAGCAGCACCAACCGGAACGGATTATTACCAAGGTTCCGACTCCGAAGCGCGAAATGGCCCGAGTTCGACAAGGCGCTGCAGGAAAGTAAGAGGAGTATATCCCCCAATCCATTGAATAATAAGTCGAACATCTAGCACAGGAGATCGAAAGAATGATCGTCCAAGCGTGCGACTCCTCGATGCCAACCAAGCAGTTGCATTCAAAATCCGTCCCATGGTGGACGGCCAACCTGACGAGGCAGAAGAGGCGAGTCTATAAACTTAGACGAGCCTCGCAGAACGCGGCATGTTCAGAGGAGCAGAAGGCGGCCAAGAGGACCGAGTATCTCAAACAGAGAAAGGCCTACAAAGCCGCCATTAAAGCTGCTCGGTCGCACAGCTGGCGTGCATTCGTGACCGAGCAGGGAAACAAAGAACCCTGGGGCCTCATTTATAAGATCACGAGGCAGAAGATGACAGCCAGCATGGTCATCTCGAATATTAACCTTAACACTACCCAGGGTTATACTACAGACTGGGACTCCACCGCTTCCGCACTGCTGGAGGGGTTAATTCAGGACGATAGCCCCACGAATGACTCCCCCGATCATGCGCGAGTCAGGAGGGAAGCTGCCATCGAGCCGGAGAGTGAGGACGCCAGTCCCTTCACCCTCTCGGAGCTCAGATCGGCGGTCAACCGACTGAAGAGCGGCAAGTGTCCAGGCCTAGACCGAATTGAGCCGGAGGTTCTAAAACGCTCGTTTAATACGATCTCACGCGAGCTCCTCCGACTCTACAACGGATGCCTGGCACACGGAGTCTTTCCCGCGGAATGGAAAGTCGGGTCCATCATCTCCATCCTTAAAGGACCCGAGAAACCTGAAACGGAGATAAAGTCCTACAGACCTATATGCTTGTTTCGGTCGTAGGCAAAGTCTTAGAGAAGCTAATCGCTACGCGATTAGCTAGTTCGTTTTTGCACCCCGACTACGCCTCCCATCGGCAATACGGATTCAGGCCGCATCGATCCACGACTGATGTCGTGGTAAAGATGAGGGAGCTTGCGTCCGGTCGAGAGGAAAAGTACGTCGTGGGTCTGCTCTTCGACATAGCCGCAGCCTTTGATAACGTCTGGTGGCCAAGCATACTCAACGCGTTGAGGAAGCGAGGCTGCCCAAAAAACCTATTTAGATTGGTGGTCGACTACTTCGACGGCCGCGTGGTGACTATGGTGTCTGATCGCGGTGCAGTGCGGAAGAAAGTCACTAAGGGCTGCCCACAGGGATCAATTCTTGGTCCGAGCTGTTGGAACTTAGTCTTCGACGAGGTTCTACAGCTCCTATCGAACGCCGGGCTCGCTTGCGAGCCCATCGTCTATGCAGACGACCTTCTTCTCTTGATCTTTGCGAACAGCAGGAAGGGTCTAGAAAGCAATGGCCAATTGGTTGCGGACACCATTTCTCGCTGGTGCGATCAGCAGAAATTGTCGCTGTCTGCGACCAAGACTGAGATGATATTCTTGAAAGGCTCTCTCGACAGAGAGAGAGGCCACCTGTGATAAAAGTAGGAGGTCGGAATATTGCCGTCAAGGACTATGTGCGTTACCTTGGCGTGCATTTTGACTCTGGACTGGGTATCCATTCCCACGTCGAGTATTTGAATGCTAAGTCCTTGCGAACGTTTAATGCGCTAGCAAGGATTGCTAAGTCGAACTGGGGATTGGGATATCGGACGATGCGTACTTTGTACTGCGGCTTGTTTGTCCCAATCGTCACGTATGCTGCCGCGGGCTGGGCAGACCGCCTTACCTCTGGGACGAGTAAATTGTTCACCAGGGCACAGAGGCGTGTTCTGCTTGGCTGCGTCAAAGCCTACAGGACAGTCTCCACTGATGCGATCCCCGTGATCGCCGGGGAGATACCTGTGGACTTGGCGATAGCGGAGTTCAGCTGCGTGTACAAAGCCAGGAAGAAACTCGGGTTCCAACATGGAACCTATCAAGTGAGTCAGGCCGAATTGGCTGACGAAGTCGTCACCGAAGCCCAAGTTCGCAGAAGGCTGAGGGAGGCGACTTTAGAGATGTGGCAGCAGAGATGGTCGTCCTCGACGAAGGGTAGGGAAACCTTCCAATACTTCGGCGAGGTATCAGACCGACTCTCAGCGAGCTGGATCAGAGTCGACCATGATGTAGCGCAGTTCTTGAGCGGACACGGAGACTTCCGTGCGAAGCTCAAGACGTTCGCCCTGGTCGACGATGAGTTGTGCGAATGTGGGGAGGAGGAAACTCCAAACCACGTCCTCTACGATTGTCAGCGTTACGTAGAGGACAGGGAACACCTACGCCAGGCGGCGATTCGAGAAGGATTTCAGTGGCCGATCGACAAAGCCAGCCTGGTGTCAGAGCAGCTCTTTAAGGAGTTCCAGAAATTCGCACGATCCGTAAGAACGACAAAGAGACGAACATAGAACGAAACTGAATACGGAGCGTGGACTCGTCCAGCTCCGTCGATGTACGGCATGCTGGGCGAACCCCTCGGGGTTCGTCCCCTCGGGCCAGGCTGACGCCCCTCTTGCGGAGATAAAAGATTTTAACACTACTCCGTAAGAGTGCCTGGATTGGATTGGACTCGAGGTGGCAGTGGGAGTAGCACGCTATCTTCCCCTGATACGATAGTGAACGAGGGTAGAGCCCGAACATCAGGCATAAGTCGCAAGAGCGGCCGGTATGGTCCACCAAGGACTTAGGTACGGCCCGTCTCTCAGAGACCACAGTTATTACGATAAACACTAACTGCAGCCTATTAGGCTTCGCCGACGACGCTGCACTCGTCATATCTGCCAGGGATATTGAGGCAGCCAGAAACAAGGCTACCGCCGCCTTGAAATCAGTCAAGACTTGGTTTGACCAAAATCATTTAGAACTTGCGGAGGAAAAATGAGAGGACCTTCACCTCACAAGCAGGAAGACCAAGCGGTCCATCGACCTGAGGATTGGTAATAATACTCTTAAGGCATGAACAGCTACACGCTACCTTGGTGTGGTCATTGAGGCCAATCAAGTGTTTCGGAAGCACATACTTAATGCCTGTGAAAACGCCACTAAGTATGCAGGAATGTTGTGCAGGATACTGCCCAACATCGGGGGTGGCGGTTATTGGGCACGTTCCTTATATTACCGCGTAGTGGAGTCAGTATGCATGTATGCGGCTCCAATATGGGCTCCTGCGGTCAATATGTCCAACAACAGAAAGCACCTCAACGCTGCGCAAAAGACGATCCTGGCGAGGGTGGTTAGAGCATATCGTACCACCGCGCTCGACGCCTTGTGCGTCCTTGCGGGTTTTCCCCCTTTCGACTTGGTGGCAAACGAAAGGAGGCGCATCTACGTGAAAACAACGGATCTGGACAGGAGGGCACCCGACTACAAGCGCCGGATGCACCTGATCAGGAAGGAAGAGCGTGACCGAACGTTGTCCGAATGGCAGAAGAGATGGGATTTGGCACCCCATGGCCGGAGGACTCACTCTCTAATCCCGAAGATTGCGGACTGGATCGGGTGGGGCCCTCCCCTGCTCGACTTTCGACTGGCGCAGGTGCTGAATGGACATGGTTGCTTCTCAAGCTTCCTTAAGCGTATTGTGAAGATAGACCAGTCCAGATGCCTGCTCTGCGGGGTGGACGATGACACCATTGAGCACGCTATTATGATGTGCCGGGCCTTTGACGACGAACGAGCCACATTGGTGAAAGAAATTGGAGTGCTTTCATTTGACATGGTATTACTTATACTGAAAGACTCGAGCAAAAGGACATCTTTTAAAAAGTTTATTGACGACTGCCTCAAGAGGAAGGAGGCTGCCCTCAACGACCTCCAGAGGAAGGAGAGACCGAATTTCACAGCCAGGACCAGGACTCAAATGTAAGGTGGTTCTAAGAAACGTAAATCCACCCGCCACCCTCACGAAGCAATGCTCTAGGGCGGATACCATCGAGGGGGGATCCTACATCATGGCTGAAGGGAGGTTTAGGTTTTAGTGGGTATGCCGATAGCACTACCCTCGGACAACCCCGGACAGTGTGCGTAAAGCATTTCCCCCTCCACGGGAAAAAAATGTATATCACAAGTATTTTAATCAAACTTCGCATTGATGTGAAGCTAAATCATGTGATTCGCATGGATTTGAAGTTAACTCGTTTCTTTCGCATGCATTTGAAGCTAAATCATGTATAAAACAAGTGCTTGTACCTAACCTATTCGTCTCGCATGGATTTGAGACTAAGCCTTCTACTTCGCAATGATTTGAAGCTAACTCATGTCTTTCGCTTGGATTTGAAGCTAACTCGATTGTTTCGCCTGCATTTGAAGCTATATCACTTATAGTCGCAAGCATTTGAAGCTAAATCATTCGTTTTGCATGGATTTGAAGCTAAACCCTCTACATCACATTGATTTGAAGCTAAACCAAGTGTTTCGCTTGGACTTGAAGCTGACTCACCTGTTTCACATGCAGTTGAAGCTAAATCATGTATATCATAAGTTTTTGAAGCTAAACCATTTGATTCGCATTGATTTGAAACTAATCCTTCAACTTCGCATTGATTTGAAGCTAAATCATGTGTTTCGCTTATATTTGAAGCTAACTCGTATGTTTCGCATGTAGTTGAAGCTAAATCATGTATAAAACAAGTATTTGAAGCTAAACTATTCGTTTCGCATGGATTTGAAGCTAAGCCTACTACTTCGCATTGATTTGAAGCTAAATCTGTTTCGCATGGATTTGAAGCTAAGCCTTTAACTTCGCATTGATTTGAAGCTAAATCATGTGTTTCCCTTGGATTTTAAGCTGACTCGTTTGTTTCGCATGCAGTTGAAGCTAAATCATGTATATCACAAATATTTGAAGCTAAACCATTTGATTCGCATGGATTTCAAACTAAGCCTTCTACTTGGCTTTGAATTGGTGCAAAATCATGCGTTTCGCATGGATCCGAAGCTAACTCGTTTGAATCGCATGCGGTTGAAACTAAGTCATGTTTATCACAAGTATCTGAATCTAAACTATTTGTTTCGCATTGATTTGAAGCTAAGCTTTCTACTTTGCATTGATTTGAAGCTACATCATGTGTTTCGCTTGGATGTGAAGCTAACTCGTTTGTTCCGCATACAGTTGAAGCTACATCATGTATATCACAAGTACTTGAAGCTGAACCATTTGTATCGCATGAATATTAAGCTAAACCATGTGTTTCGAATGAATTTGAAGCTAAATCATGTGTTTTGCATGGATTCGAAGCTAACACGTTTGATTCGCATGCAGTTGAAGCTAAATTATGTATATCACAAATATTTGAAGCTAAACCAATTGATACGCTTGGATTTGAAACTAAACCTTGTACTTCGCGTTGATTTGAATCTTAATCATGTGTTTCGCATGGATTTCAATCTAACTCGTTTGTTACGCCTGCATTAGAAGCTATGTCAATTACTTTCGCTAGTATTTGAAGCTCTATCATTCGTTTCGTATGGATTTGAAGCTAAGCCTACTGGATCCCATTGATTTGAAGGTAAATCTTGATTTTCGTTTGGATTTGAATCTAACTCGTTTGTTTCGCATGCAGTTGAAGCTAACTCATGTATATCACAAGTATTTTAATCTAAACCATTTGTTTCGCATTGATTTGAAGCTAAGCCTTATACTTCGCATTGATTTGAAGCTAAATCATGTGATTCGCTTGCATTTGAAGTTAACTCATTTCTTTCGCATGCATTTGAATCTAAATCATGTATATCACAAGTATTTGGAGCTAAACCATTTGTTTCGCATGGATTCGAAGATAAGCCTTCTACTTCGCATTGATTTGAAGCTAAATCATGACTATCGCTAGGATTTGAAGCTAACTCGTTTGTTTCGCATACTGTTGAAGCTAAATCATGTATAACACAAGTATTTGAGCCTGAGCCATTTGTTTCGCATGGATTCGAAGATCAGCCTCCTAATTCGCATTGATTTGAAGGTAAATCATGTGTTTCGCATGGATTTGAAGCTAACTCGTTAGTTTTGCATGCTGTTGAAGCTAAATCATGTATATCACAAGTATTTGAAGCTAAACCATTTGTTTCGCAAGAATACGAAGATCAGCCTTCTACTTCGCATTGATAAGAAGCAAAATCATGTGTTTCGCATGGATTTGAAGCTAACTCGTTCGTTTCGCTTGCATTTGAAGCTAAATCATGCACATCACAAGTATTTGAAGCTGAGGCACTTGTTTCGCATGGGTTTGAAGATAAGCCTTCTTCTTCGCATTGATTTGAAGCTAAATCATGTGTTTCGCTTGGATTTCAAGCTAACTCGTTTGTTTCGCATGTAGTTGAAGATAAATCATGTATATCACAGGTATTTCAAGCTAAACCATTTGATTCGCATGGATTTCAAAATAAGCCTTCTACTTCGCATTGATTTTAATCTAAATCATCTGCTTCGGATGGATTTAAAGCTATCTCGTTTGTTTCGCATGCAGTTGAAGATAAATCATGTATATCACAAGTATTTGAAGCTAATCCATTTGTTTCGCGTGGATTCGAAGTTCAGCCTTCTACTTCGCATTGGTTTGAAGTTAAATCATATGTTTCGCATGGATTTGAAGCTAATCGTTTGTATCGCATGCAGTTGAAGCTAAATCATGTATATCAGAAGTATTTGAAGCTAAACCATTTGATTCGCATGGATTTGATGCTATGCCATCTACTTCGCTTTTATTTGAAACTGAATCATGTGTTTCTCTTGAATTTGAAGCTAACACGTTCGTTTCACATGCAGTTGAAGCTAAATCATGTATGTCACAAGTATTTGAAGCTGAACCATTTGTTTCGCACGAATATCAGGCTAAACAATGTGTTTGGAATGAATTTGAAGCTAAATCATGTGTTTCGCATAGATTTGAAGCTAACTCGTTTGTTACGCATGTAGTTGAAGCTGAATCATGTATATCCCAAGTATTTGAAGCTCAACCATTTGATTCGCATGGATTTCAAAATAAGCCTTCTACTTCGCATTGATTTGAAGCGAAATCATGTGTTTCGCTTGGTTTTCAAGCTAACTCGTTTGTTTCGCATGCAATTGAAGCTAAATAATGTATCAAACAAGTATTTGAATCTAAACCATTTGTTTCGCATGGATTCGAAGATCAGCCATCTACCTCGTATTGATTTAAAGCTAAATCATGTGTTTCGCATGGATTTGAAGCTAACTCGTTCGTTTCGCTTGCATTTGAAGCTAAATCATGCACATCACAAGTATTTGAAGCTGAACCGCTTGTTTCGCATGGATTTGAAGATAAGCCTTCTACTTCGCATTGATTTGAAGCTAAATCATGTGTTTCGCTTGGATTTCAAGCTAACTCGTTTGTTTCGCATGCAATTGAAGCTAAATCATGTATATCACAATTATTTGAAGCTAAACCATTTGATTCGCATGGATTTCAAAATAAGCCTCCTACTTCGCATTGATTTTAATCTAAATCATCTGTTTCGGATGGATTTAAAGCTATCTCGTTTTTTTCGCATGCAGTTGAAGATAAATCATGTATATCACAGGTATTTGAAGTTAAACCATTTGTTTCGCATGGATTCGAATATAAGCCTTCTAAATCGCATTGATGTCAAGCTAAATCATATGTTTCGCATAGATTTGAAGCTAACTCGCTAATTTTGCATTCTGTTGAAGCTTATTCATGTATATCACAAGTATTTGAAGCTAAACCATTTGTTTCGCAAGGATTCGAAGATCAGCCTTCTACTTCGCATTGATAAGAAGCTAACTCATGTGTTTCGCATGGATTTGAAGCTAACTCGTTAGTTTTGCATGCTGTTGAAGCTAAATCATGTATATCACAAGTATTTGAAGCTAAACCATTTGTTTCGCAAGAATACGAAGATCAGCCTTCTACTTCGCATTGATAAGAAGCAAAATCATGTGTTTCGCATGGATTTGAAGCTAACTCGTTCGTTTCGCTTGCATTTGAAGCTAAATCATGCACATCACAAGTATTTGAAGCTGAGCCACTTGTTTCACATGGGTTTGAAGATAAGCCTTCTACTTCGCATTGATTTTAATCTAAATCATCTGTTTCGCATGGATTTAAAGCTAACTCGTTTGTTTCGCATGCAGTTGAAGATAAATCATGTATATCACAGGTATTTCAAGCTAAACCATTTGATACCCATGGATTTGAAGATAATCCTTCTACTTCGCATTGATTTGAAGCTAAATCATGTGTTTCGCATGGATTTGAAGCTAACTCGTTAGTTTTGCATGCTGTTGAAGCTAAATCTTGTATATCACAAGTATTTGAAGCTAAACCATTTGTTTCGCAAGGATACGAAGATCAGCCTTCTACTTCGCATTGATAAGAAGCAAAATCATGTGATTCGCTTGCATTTGAAGTTAACTCGTTTCTTTCGCATGCATTTGAAGCTAAATCATGTATATCACAAGTATTTGGAGCTAAACCATTTGTTTCGCATGGATTCGAAGATAAGCCTTCTACTTCGCATTGATTTGAAGCTAAATCATGACTATCGCTAGGATTTGAAGCTAACTCGTTTGTTTCGCATACTGTTGAAGCTAAATCATGTATAACACAAGTATTTGAGCCTGAGCCATTTGTTTCGCATGGATTCGAAGATCAGCCTCCTAATTCGCATTGATTTGAAGGTAAATCATGTCTATTGCATGGATTTAAAGCTAACTCGTTTGTTTCACCTGCAATTGAATCTATATCAGTGATATTCGCAAGTATTTGAAGCTAAATCATTCGTTTCGCTGGATTTGAAGCTAAGCCTTCTACTTCGCATTGATTTGAATCTAAATCATGTGTTTCGCTTGGATTTGAAGCTAACTCGTTGGTTTTGCATGCAGTTGAAGCAAAATCACGCATATCACAAATATTTGAAGCTAAACCATTTGAATCGCATGGATTCGAAGATCAGCCTTCTACATCGCATTGATTTAAAGCTAAATCATGTGTTTTGCCTGGATTTGAAGCTAACTCGTTCGTTTCCCTTGCATTTGCAGCTAAATCATGCACATCACAATTATTTGAAGCTAAACCATTTGATTCGCATGGATTTCAAAATAAGCCTTCTACTTCGCATTGATTTTAATCTAAATCATCTGTTTCGCATGGATTTAAATCTATCTCGTTTGTTTCGCTTGCATTTGAAGCTAAATCATGCACATCACAAGTATTTGAAGCTGAACCACTTGTTTCGCATGGATTTGAAGATAAGCCTTCTACTTCGCATTGATTTGAAGCTAAATCATGTGTTTCGCTTGGATTTGAAACTAACTAGTTTGTTTCGTAATGCAGTTGAAGCTAAATCATGTATATCACAATTATTTGAAGCTAAACCATTTGATTCGCATGGATTTCAAAATAAGCCTTCTACTTCGCATTGATTTTAATCTAAATCATCTGTTTCGCATGGATTTAAAGCTATCTCGTTTGTTTCGCATGCAGTTGAAGATAAATCATGTATATCACAGGTATTTGAAGCTAAACCATTTGTTTCGCATGGATTCGAATATAAGCCTTCTAAATCGCATTGATGTCAAGCTAAATCATATGTTTCGCATAGATTTGAAGCTAACTCGCTAATTTTGCATGCTGTTGAAGCTTATTCATGTATATCACAAGTATTTGAAGCTAAACCATTTGTTTCGCAAGGATTCGAAGATCTGCCTTCTACTTCGCATTGATAAGAAGCTAACTCATGTGTTTCGCATGGATTTGAAGCCAACTCGTTAGTTTTGCATGCTGTTGAAGCTAAATCATTTATATCACAAGTATTTGAAGCTAAACCATTTGTTTCGCAAGGATACGAAGATCAGCCTTCTACTTCGCATTGATAAGAAGCAAAATCATGTGTTTCGCATGGATTTGAAGCTAACTCGTTCGTTTCGCTTGCATTTGAAGCTAAATCATGCACATCACAAGTATTTGAAGCTGAACCACTTGTTTCGCATGGATTTGAAGATAAGCCTTCTACTTCGCATTGATTTGAAGCTAAATCATGTGTTTCGCTTGGATTTCAAGCTAACTCGTTTGTTTCGCATGCAATTGAAGCTAAATCATGTATATCACAATTATTTGAAGCTAAACCATTTGATTCGCATGGATTTCAAAATAAGCCTTCTACTTCGCATTGATTTTAATCTAAATCATCTGTTTCGGATGGATTTAAAGCTATCTCGTTTTTTTCGCATGCACTTGAAGATAAATCATGTATATCACAGGTATTTGAAGTTAAACCATTTGTTTCGCATGGATTCGAATATAAGCCTTCTAAATCGCATTGATGTCAAGCTAAATCATATGTTTCGCATAGATTTCAAGCTAACTCGCTAATTTTGCATGCTGTTGAAGCTTATTCATGTATATCACAAGTATTTGAAGCTAAACCATTTGTTTCGCAAGGATTCGAAGATCAGCCTTCTACTTCGCATTGATAAGAAGCTAACTCATGTGTTTCGCATGGATTTGAAGCTAACTCGTTAGTTTTGCATGCTGTTGAAGCTAAATCATGTATATCACAAGTATTTGAAGCTAAACCATTTGTTTCGCAAGAATACGAAGATCAGCCTTCTACTTCGCATTGATAAGAAACAAAATCATGTGTTTCGCTTGCATTTGAAGTTAACTCGTTTCTTTCGCATGCATTTGAAGCTAAATCATGTATATCACAAGTATTTGGAGCTAAACCATTTGTTTCGCATGGATTCGAAGATAAGCCTTCTACTTCGCATTGATTTGAAGCTAAATCATGACTATCGCTAGGATTTGAAGCTAACTCGTTTGTTTCGCATACTGTTGAAGCTAAATCATGTATAACACAAGTATTTGAGCCTGAGCCATTTGTTTCGCATGGATTCGAAGATCAGCCTCCTAATTCGCATTGATTTGAAGGTAAATCATGTCTTTTGCATGGATTTAAAGCTAACTCGTTTGTTTCACCTGCAATTGAATCTATATCAGTGATATTCGCAAGTATTTGAAGCTAAATCATTCGTTTCGCTGGATTTGAAGCTAAGCCTTCTACTTCGCATTGATTTGAATCTAAATCATGTGTTTCGCTTGGATTTGAAGCTAACTCGTTGGTTTTGCATGCAGTTGAAGCAAAATCACGCATATCACAAATATTTGAAGCTAAACCATTTGAATCGCATGGATTCGAAGATCAGCCTTCTACATCGCATTGATTTAAAGCTAAATCATGTGTTTTGCCTGGATTTGAAGCTAACTCGTTCGTTTCCCTTGCATTTGCAGCTAAATCATGCACATCACAAGTATTTGAAGCTGAACCACTTGTTTCGCATGGATTTGAAGATAAGCCTTCTACTTCGCATTGATTTGAAGCTAAATCATGTGTTTCGCTTGGATTTCAAGCTAACTCGTTTGTTTCGCATGCAATTGAAGCTAAATCATGTATATCACAATTATTTGAAGCTAAACCATTTGATTCGCATGGATTTCAAAATAAGCCTTCTACTTCGCATTGATTTTAATCTAAATCATCTGTTTCGGATGGATTTAAAGCTATCTCGTTTTTTTCGCATGCACTTGAAGATAAATCATGTATATCACAGGTATTTGAAGTTAAACCATTTGTTTCGCATGGATTCGAATATAAGCCTTCTAAATCGCATTGATGTCAAGCTAAATCATATGTTTCGCATAGATTTCAAGCTAACTCGCTAATTTTGCATGCTGTTGAAGCTTATTCATGTATATCACAAGTATTTGAAGCTAAACCATTTGTTTCGCAAGGATTCGAAGATCAGCCTTCTACTTCGCATTGATAAGAAGCTAACTCATGTGTTTCGCATGGATTTGAAGCTAACTCGTTAGTTTTGCATGCTGTTGAAGCTAAATCATGTATATCACAAGTATTTGAAGCTAAACCATTTGTTTCGCAAGAATACGAAGATCAGCCTTCTACTTCGCATTGATAAGAAGCAAAATCATGTGTTTCGCTTGCATTTGAAGTTAACTCGTTTCTTTCGCATGCATTTGAAGCTAAATCATGTATATCACAAGTATTTGGAGCTAAACCATTTGTTTCGCATGGATTCGAAGATAAGCCTTCTACTTCGCATTGATTTGAAGCTAAATCATGACTATCGCTAGGATTTGAAGCTAACTCGTTTGTTTCGCATACTGTTGAAGCTAAATCATGTATAACACAAGTATTTGAGCCTGAGCCATTTGTTTCGCATGGATTCGAAGATCAGCCTCCTAATTCGCATTGATTTGAAGGTAAATCATGTCTTTTGCATGGATTTAAAGCTAACTCGTTTGTTTCACCTGCAATTGAATCTATATCAGTGATATTCGCAAGTATTTGAAGCTAAATCATTCGTTTCGCTGGATTTGAAGCTAAGCCTTCTACTTCGCATTGATTTGAATCTAAATCATGTGTTTCGCTTGGATTTGAAGCTAACTCGTTGGTTTTGCATGCAGTTGAAGCAAAATCACGCATATCACAAATATTTGAAGCTAAACCATTTGAATCGCATGGATTCGAAGATCAGCCTTCTACATCGCATTGATTTAAAGCTAAATCATGTGTTTTGCCTGGATTTGAAGCTAACTCGTTCGTTTCCCTTGCATTTGCAGCTAAATCATGCACATCACAATTATTTGAAGCTAAACCATTTGATTCGCATGGATTTCAAAATAAGCCTTCTACTTCGCATTGATTTTAATCTAAATCATCTGTTTCGCATGGATTTAAATCTATCTCGTTTGTTTCGCTTGCATTTGAAGCTAAATCATGCACATCACAAGTATTTGAAGCTGAACCACTTGTTTCGCATGGATTTGAAGATAAGCCTTCTACTTCGCATTGATTTGAAGCTAAATCATGTGTTTCGCTTGGATTTGAAACTAACTAGTTTGTTTCGTAATGCAGTTGAAGCTAAATCATGTATATCACAATTATTTGAAGCTAAACCATTTGATTCGCATGGATTTCAAAATAAGCCTTCTACTTCGCATTGATTTTAATCTAAATCATCTGTTTCGGATGGATTTAAAGCTATCTCGTTTTTTTCGCATGCAGTTGAAGATAAATCATGTATATCACAGGTATTTGAAGCTAAACCATTTGTTTCGCATGGATTCGAATATAAGCCTTCTAAATCGCATTGATGTCAAGCTAAATCATATGTTTCGCATAGATTTGAAGCTAACTCGCTAATTTTGCATGCTGTTGAAGCTTATTCATGTATATCACAAGTATTTGAAGCTAAACCATTTGTTTCGCAAGGATTCGAAGATCTGCCTTCTACTTCGCATTGATAAGAAGCTAACTCATGTGTTTCGCATGGATTTGAAGCCAACTCGTTAGTTTTGCATGCTGTTGAAGCTAAATCATTTATATCACAAGTATTTGAAGCTAAACCATTTGTTTCGCAAGGATACGAAGATCAGCCTTCTACATCGCATTGATAAGAAGCAAAATCATGTGTTTCGCATGGATTTGAAGCTAACTCGTTCGTTTCGCTTGCATTTTTAGCTAAATCATGCACATCACAAGTATTTGAAGCTGAACCACTTGTTTCGCATGGATTTGAAGATAAGCCTTCTACTTCGCATTGATTTGAAGCTAAATCATGTGTTTCGCTTGGATTTCAAGCTAACTCGTTTGTTTCGCATGCAATTGAAGCTAAATCATGTATATCACAATTATTTGAAGCTAAACCATTTGATTCGCATGGATTTCAAAATAAGCCTTCTACTTCGCATTGATTTTAATCTAAATCATCTGTTTCGGATGGATTTAAAGCTATCTCGTTTTTTTCGCATGCACTTGAAGATAAATCATGTATATCACAGGTATTTGAAGTTATACCATTTGTTTCGCATGGATTCGAATATAAGCCTTCTAAATCGCATTGATGTCAAGCTAAATCATATGTTTCGCATAGATTTCAAGCTAACTCGTTAGTTTTGCATGCTGTTGAAGCTAAATCATGTATATCACAAGTATTTGAAGCTAAACCATTTGTTTCGCAAGAATACGAAGATCAGCCTTCTACTTCGCATTGATAAGAAGCAAAATCATGTGTTTCGCTTGCATTTGAAGTTAACTCGTTTCTTTCGCATGCATTTGAAGCTAAATCATGTATATCACAAGTATTTGGAGCTAAACCATTTGTTTCGCATGGATTCGAAGATAAGCCTTCTACTTCGCATTGATTTGAAGCTAAATCATGACTATCGCTAGGATTTGAAGCTAACTCGTTTGTTTCGCATACTGTTGAAACTAAATCATGTATAACACAAGTATTTGAGCCTGAGCCATTTGTTTCGCATGGATTCGAAGATCAGCCTCCTAATTCGCATTGATTTGAAGGTAAATCATGTCTTTTGCATGGATTTAAAGCTAACTCGTTTGTTTCACCTGCAATTGAATCTATATCAGTGATATTCGCAAGTATTTGAAGCTAAATCATTCGTTTCGCTGGATTTGAAGCTAAGCCTTCTACTTCGCATTGATTTGAATCTAAATCATGTGTTTCGCTTGGATTTGAAGCTAACTCGTTGGTTTTGCATGCAGTTGAAGCAAAATCACGCATATCACAAATATTTGAAGCTAAACCATTTGAATCGCATGGATTCGAAGATCAGCCTTCTACATCGCATTGATTTAAAGCTAAATCATGTGTTTTGCCTGGATTTGAAGCTAACTCGTTCGTTTCCCTTGCATTTGCAGCTAAATCATGCACATCACAATTATTTGAAGCTAAACCATTTGATTCGCATGGATTTCAAAATAAGCCTTCTACTTCGCATTGATTTTAATCTAAATCATCTGTTTCGCATGGATTTAAAGCTATCTCGTTTGTTTCGCATGCAGTTGAAGATAAATCATGTATATCACAGGTATTTGAAGCTAAACCATTTGTTTCGCATGGATTCGAATATAAGCCTTCTAAATCGCATTGATGTCAAGCTAAATCATATGTTTCGCATAGATTTGAAGCTAACTCGCTAATTTTGCATGCTGTTGAAGCTTATTCATGTATATCACAAGTATTTGAAGCTAAACCATTTGTTTCGCAAGGATTCGAAGATCTGCCTTCTACTTCGCATTGATAAGAAGCTAACTCATGTGTTTCGCATGGATTTGAAGCCAACTCGATAGCTTTGCATGCTGTTGAAGCTAAATCATTTATATCACAAGTATTTGAAGCTAAACCATTTGTTTCGCAAGGATACGAAGATCAGCCTTCTACTTCGCATTGATAAGAAGCAAAATCATGTGTTTCGCATGGATTTGAAGCTAACTCGTTCGTTTCGCTTGCATTTGAAGCTAAATCATGCACATCACAAGTATTTGAAGCTGAACCACTTGTTTCGCATGGATTTGAAGATAAGCCTTCTACTTCGCATTGATTTGAAGCTAAATCATGTGTTTCGCTTGGATTTCAAGCTAACTCGTTTGTTTCGCATGCAATTGAAGCTAAATCATGTATATCACAATTATTTGAAGCTAAACCATTTGATTCGCATGGATTTCAAAATAAGCCTTCTACTTCGCATTGATTTTAATCTAAATCATCTGTTTCGGATGGATTTAAAGCTATCTCGTTTTTTTCGCATGCACTTGAAGATAAATCATGTATATCACTGGTATTTGAAGTTAAACCATTTGTTTCGCATGGATTCGAATATAAGCCTTCTAAATCGCATTGATGTCAAGCTAAATCATATGTTTCGCATAGATTTGAAGCTAACTCGCTAATTTTGCATGCTGTTGAAGCTTATTCATGTATATCACAAGTATTTGAAGCTAAACCATTTGTTTCGCAAGGATTCGAAGATCAGCCATCTACTTCGCATTGATAAGAAGCTAACTCATGTGTTTCGCATGGATTTGAAGCTAACTCGTTAGTTTTGCATGCTGTTGAAGCTAAATCATGTATATCACAAGTATTTGAAGCTAAACCATTTGTTTCGCAAGAATACGAAGATCAGCCTTCTACTTCGCATTGATAAGAAGCAAAATCATGTGTTTCGCATGGATTTGAAGCTAACTCGTTCGTTTCACTTGCATTTGAAGCTAAATCATGCACATCACAAGTATTTGAAGCTGAGCCACTTGTTTCGCATGGGTTTGAAGATAAGCCTTCTTCTTCGTATTGATTTGAGGCTAAATCATGTGTTTCGCTTGGATTTCAAGCTAACTCGTTTGTTTCGCATGCAATTGAAGCTAAATCATGTATATCACAATTATTTGAAGCTAAACCATTTGATTCGCATGGATTTCAAAATAAGCCTTCTACTTCGCATTGATTTTAATCTAAATCATCTGTTTCGGATGGATTTAAAGCTATCTCGTTTTTTTCGCATGCACTTGAAGATAAATCATGTATATCACAGGTATTTGAAGTTAAACCATTTGTTTCGCATGGATTCGAATATAAGCCTTCTAAATCGCATTGATGTCAAGCTAAATCATATGTTTCGCATAGATTTGAAGCTAACTCGCTAATTTTGCATGCTGTTGAAGCTTATTCATGTATATCACAAGTATTTGAAGCTAAACCATTTGTTTCGCAAGGATTCGAAGATCAGCCTTCTACTTCGCATTGATAAGAAGCTAACTCATGTGTTTCGCATGGATTTGAAGCTAACTCGTTAGTTTTGCATGCTGTTGAAGCTAAATCATGTATATCACAAGTATTTGAAGCTAAACCATTTGTTTCGCAAGAATACGAAGATCAGCCTTCTACTTCGCATTGATAAGAAGCAAAATCATGTGTTTCGCATGGATTTGAAGCTAACTCGTTCGTTTCACTTGCATTTGAAGCTAAATCATGCACATCACAAGTATTTGAAGCTGAGCCACTTGTTTCGCATGGGTTTGAAGATAAGCCTTCTACTTCGCATTGATAAGAAGCAAAATCATGTGTTTCGCATGGATTTGAAGCTAACTCGTTAGTTTCGCTTGCATTTGAAGCTAAATCATGCACATCACAAGTATTTGAAGCTGAACCACTTGTTTCGCATGGATTTGAAGATAAACCTTCTACTTCGCATTGATTTGAAGCTAAATCATGTGTTTCGCTTGGATTTCAAGCTAACTCGTTTGTTTCGCATGCAATTGAAGCTAAGTCATGTATATCACAAGTATTTGAAGCTAAACCATTTGAATCGCATGGATTTGATGCTATGCCATCTACTTCGCTTTTATTTGAAACTGAATCATGTGTTTCTCTTGAATTTGAAGCTAACACGTTCGTTTCACATGCAGTTGAAGCTAAATCATGTTTGTCGCAAGTATTTGAAGCTGAACCATTTGTTTCGCACGAATATCAGGCTAAACCATGTGTTTGGAATGAATTTGAAGCTAAATCATGTGTTTCGCATAGATTTGAAGCTAACTCATTTGTTACGCATGCAGTTGAAGCTGAATCATGTGTATCCCAAGTATTTGAAGCTCAACCATTTGATTCGCATGGATTTGAAGATAAGCCTTCTACTTCGCATTGATTTTAATCTAAATCATGTGTTTCGCATGCATTTGAAGCTAATCGTTTGTATCGCATGGAGTTGAAGCTAAATCATGTATATCACAAGTATTTGCAGCTACACCATTTGATTCGCATGGATTTGATGCTATGCCAACTACTTCGCTTTTATTTGAAACTGAATCATGTGTTTCTATTGAATTTGAAGCTAACACTTTCGTTTCACATGCAGTTGAAGCTAAATCATGTTTGTCACAAGTATTTGAAGCTGAACCATTTGTTTCGCACGAATATCAGGCTAAACCATGTGTTTGGAATGAATTTGAA
This sequence comes from Megalopta genalis, assembly GCF_051020955.1. Taxonomy (NCBI): domain Eukaryota; kingdom Metazoa; phylum Arthropoda; class Insecta; order Hymenoptera; family Halictidae; genus Megalopta; species Megalopta genalis. The sequence goes on along the minus strand of NW_027476201.1, from coordinate 67,096 downwards.
GCTAAATCATGTGTTTCGCATAGATTTTAAGCTAACTCGTTTGTTACGCATGCAGTTGAAACTGAATCATGTATATCCCAAGTATTTGAAGCTTAACCATTTGATTCGCATGGATTTCAAAATAAGCCTTCTACTTCGCATTGATTTAAAGCGAAATCATGTGTTTCGCATGGATTTGAAGCTAACTCGTTTGTATCGCAAGCAGTTGAAGCTAAATCATGTATATCACAATTATTTGAAGCTAAACCATTTGATTTTCATGGATTTCAAAATAAGCCTTCTACTTCGCATTGATTTTAATCTAAATCATCTGTTTCGCATGGATTTAAAGCTATCTCGTTTGTTTCGCATGCAGTTGAAGATAAATCATGTATATCACAGGTATTTCAAGCTAAACCATTTGATTCGCATGGATTTGAAGGTAAGCCTTCTACTTAGCATTGATTTGAAGCTAAATCATGTGTTTCGCTCGGATTTGAAGCTAAGCCTTCTACTTCGCATGATTTGAAGCTAAATCATGTTTATCACAAGTATCTGAATCTAAAACATTTCTTGCGCTCGGATTTGAAGCTAAGCCTTCTACTTCGCACGATTTAAAGCTAAATCATGTTTATCAAAAGTATCTGAATCTATACCATTTGTTTCGCTTGGATTTGAAGCTAAACCATTTGTTACGCATGCATATTAAGCTAAACCATGTGTTTCGCATGAATTTGTAGCTAAATCGTGTGTTTCGCATGGATTTGAAGCTAACTCGATTTTATCCCCTGTGGTTGAAGCTATATCACTTATGTCGCAATTATCTGAAGGTAAATCACTTGTTTCTGATGTATTTGAAGATAATCCTAATACTTCGCATGGATTTGAAGTTAACTCGTATGTTTCGCATGCAGTTGAAGCTAAATCACGTATATCACAAGTATTTGAAGCTAAACCATTTGATTCGCATGTATTTGAAGCTAAGCATTCCACTTCTCATTGATTTGAAGCTAAATCACGTGTTTCGCTTGGATTTGAAGCTAACTCGTTTGTTTCGCATGCAGTTGGAGCTAAATCATGTATTTCACAAGTATTTGAAGCTAAACTTTTTGTTACTCACGTATTTGAAGCTAAGCCTTCCACCTCGCATTGATTTGAAGCTAAATCATGTGTTTCGAATGGATTTGAAGCTAACTCGTTTGTTTCGCATGCAGTTGAAGCTAAATCATGTTTATCACAAGGGTCTGTATCTAAACCATCTGTCTCGCATGAATATTAAGCTAAGCCATGTGTATCGCATGGAGTTGAAGCTAAATCATGTATATCACAAGTATTTGAATCTAAATCATGTGTTTCGCTCGTATTTGAAGCTAAGCCTTCTACTTCGCATGATTTGAAGCTAAAACATGTGTTACGCTTGGATTTGAAGCTCACTCGTTTGCTTCCCCTGCATTTGAAGCAATATCACTTATATCGCAAGTATATGAAGCTAAATAATTTGTCTCGCATGAATTTGATGCTAATCCTTCTACTTCGCATTGATTTGAAGCTAAATCACGTGTTTCGCATAGATTAGAGCTAACTCGTTTGTTTCGCATTCATTTGAAACTATATCACTTCTATCGCAAGTATTTGAAGCTAAATCATGTGTTTCGCATGTATTTGAAGATAAGCCTTCTACTTCGCATTGATTTCAAGCTAAATCATGTGTTTCGCATGCATTTGAAGCTAACTCGATTGTTTCGCATGCAGTTGAATGTAAATCATGTACATCACAAGTATTTGATGCTAAACCATTTGTTTCGCATGAATTTGAAGCTAAACCATCTACATCGCATTGATTTGTAGCTAAATCAAGTGTTTCGCTAGGATTTGAAACTAGCTCGTTTGTTTCGCATGCAGTTGAAGCTAAATCATGTATATCACAAGTGTTTGAAGCTAAACCATTTGATTCCCATGGATTTGATGCTAAGCCTACTACTTCGCATTGATTTGAAGCTAAATCATGTGTTTCGCATGCATTTGAATCTAAATCGTGTATATCACAAGTATTTGAAGCTAAACCATTTGATTCACATCGATTTGAAGCTAAGCATGCTACTTCGCATTTATTTGAAGCTAAATCATTGTTTCGCATGGATTTGAAGCTAACTCGTATGTTTCGCATGCATTTGAAGCTAAATCATGTATATCACAAGTATTTGAAGCTGAACCATTTGATTCGGAGCTAAGCCTTCAACTTCGCCTTGATTTGGACCTAAATCATGTGATCCGCATGGATTTAAAGCTAACTCGTTTGTTTCGCCTGCATTTGAATCTACATCATGTATATCGCAAATATTTGGAGCTGAACCATTTGTTTCGCATGGATTTGCAGCTAAATCATGTGTTTCCCTTAGATTTGCAGCTAACTCGTTGTTTGGTATGCCGTTGAAGCTAAATCATGTATATCACAAGTATTGGAAGCTAAACAATTTGTTTCGTATGGATTTGAAGCTAACTCGTTGGTTTTGCATGAAGTTGAATCTAAATCACGTATATCACAAGTATTTGAAGCTGAACCATTTGTTTCACATACATTTGAAGCTAAGCCTTCTACTTCACAATGATTGGAAGTTAAATCATGTGTTTCGCATGGATTTGAAGCTATCTCGTTTGTGTCGCTTGCATTTGAAGCTATATCACTTATATTCGCAAGTATTTGAAGCTAAACCATTCGTTTCGCATGGATTTGACGCTAAGCCTTCTACTTCGCATTGATTTGATTCTAAATCGTGTGTTTCGCTGGGAATTGAAACTAACTCGTTGGTTTTGCATGAAGTTGAATCTAAATCATGTATATCACAAGTATTTGAAGCTGAACCATTTGTTTCACATACATTTGAAGCTAAGCCTTCTACTTCACAATGATTGGAAGTTAAATCATGTGTTTCGCATGGATTTGAAGCTAACTCGGTTGTGTCGCTTGCATTTGAAGCTATATCACTTATATTCGCAAGTATTTGAAGCTAAACCATTCGTTTCGCATGGATTTGACGCAAAACCTTCTGCTTCGCATTGATTTGATACTAAATCATGTGTTTCGAAAGGATTTGAAGCTAACTCGATTGTTTAGCCTGCATTTGAATCCAAATCATGTATATCTTAAGTATTTGAAGCTAAACCATTTGTTTCGCATGGATTCGAAGATAAGCCTTCTACTTCGCATTGAATTGAAGCTAAATCATATGTTTCGCATGGATTTGAAGCTGACTCGTTTGTTTCGCCTGCATTTGAAGCTATATGATGTATATCACAAGTATTTGAATCTGAACCATTTGATTCCCATGAGTAGTACGCTAAACCATGTCTTTTGAATGAATTTGAAGCTAAATCATGTGTTTCGCATGGATTTGAAGCTAACTCTTTTGTTTCGCCTACATTTGAAGCTATATCATGTATATCAGAAGTATTTGAATCTGAACCATTTGATTCCCATGAATAGTACGCTAAACCATGTCTTTCGAATGAATCTGAAGCTAAATCATGTGTTTTGAATGGATTTGAAGCTAACTCGTTTGTTTCGCATCCATTTGAAGCTAAATCATGTATATCACATATAATTGAAGCTAAACCATTTGTTTCGCATGGATTCGAAGATCAGCCTTCTACTTCGCATTGATTTGAAGCTAAATCATGTCTATCGCTAGGATTTGAAGCTAACTCGTTTGTTTCGCATACTGTTGAAGGTAAATCATGTATAACACAAGTATTTGAGCCTGAGCCATTTGTTTCGCATGGATTCGAAGATCAGCCTCCTAATTCGCGTTTATTTGAAGCTAAATCTTGTGTTTCGCATGGATTTGAAGCTGACTCGTTTGTTTCGCTTGCTGTTAAAGCTAAATCAAGTATGTCACAAGTATTTGAAGCTAACCAATTTGTTTCGCTTGGATTCGATGATCAGCCTTCTACTTCACATTCATTTGAAGCTAAATCATGTGTTTCGCATGGTTTTGATGCTGACTCGTTTGTTTCGCCTGCATTTGAAGCTATATCATGTATATCACAAGTGTTTGAAGCTAAACCATTCGTATCGCTGGATTTGAAGCTAAGCCTTCTACTTCGCATTGATTTGAATCTAAATCATGTGTTTCGCTTGGATTTGAAGCTAACTCGTTCGTTATGCATACAGTTGAAGCAAAATCACGCATATCACAAGTATTTGAAGCTGAACCACTTGATTCGCATGGATTCGAAGATTAGTCTTCTACTTCGCATTGATTTGAAGCTAAATCATGAGTTTCGCCTGGATTTGAAGCTAAATAATGTGTTTTGAATGGATTTGAAGTTAACTCGTTTGCTTCCCAAGCAGTTGAAGCTAGATCATGTATATCATAAGTATTTGAAGCTAATCAACTTGATATGCATGGATTTCAAACTATGCCTTCTACTACGCATTGATTTCAAGGTAAATCATGTCTTTTGCATGGATTTAAAGCTAACTCGTTTGTTTCGCCTGCATTTGAAGCTATATCAGTGATATTCGCAAGTATTTGAAGCTAAATCATTCGTTTCGCTAGATTTGAAGCTAAGCCTTCTACTTCGCATTGATTTGATTCTAAATCATGTGTTTCGCTTGGATTTGAATCTAACTCGTTGGTTTTGCACGAAGTTGAATCTAAATCATGTATATCACAAGTATTTGAAGCTGAACCATTTGTTTCACATGCATTTGAAGCTAAGCCTTCTACTTCACAATGATTGGAAGTAAAATCATGTGTTTCGCATGGATTTGAAGCTAACTCGGTTGTGTCGCTTGCATTTGAAGCTATATCACTTATATTCGCAAGTATTTGAAGCTAAACCATTCGTTTCGCATTGATTTGACGCTAAGCCTTCTGCTTCGCATTGATTTGATACTAAATCATGTGTTTCGAAAGGATTTGAAGCTAACTCGTTTCTTTCGCCTGCATTTGAATCTAAATCATGTATATCTTAAGTATTTGTAGCTAAACCATTTGTTTTGCATGGATTTGAAACTAAGCCTTCTACTTCGCATTGATTTGAAACTGAATCATGTGTTTCGCTTGTATTTGAAGCTAACTCGTTTGTTTCGCATGCAGTTGAAGCTAAATCATGTATATCACAAGTAGTAGAAGCTAAACCATTTGTTTCGCATGGATTCGACGATCAGCCATCGGCTTCGCATTGATTTTAAGCTAAATCATTTGTTCGCTTGCATTTGAAGCTAACTCGTTTTTTTCGCATGCAGTTGAAGCTAAATCATGTATATCATATTTGTAGCTGAACCTTTTGTTTGGCATGAATATAAAGCTAAACCAAGTGTTTCGAATGAATTTGAAGCTAAATCATGTGTTTTGCATGGATCTGAAGCTAACTCGTTTGTTTCGCATGCAGTTGCAGCTAAATCATATATATCACAAGTAGTAGAAGCTAAACCATTTGTTTCGCATGGATTCGAAGATCAGCCTCCTAATTCGCATTGATTTGAAGGTAAATCATGTCTTTTGCTTGGATTTAAAGCTAACTCGTTTGTTTCACCAGCATTTGAAGCTATATCAGAGATATTCGCAAGTATTTGAAGCTAAATCATTCGTTTCGCTGGATTTGAAGCTAAGCCTTCTACATCGCATTGACTTGAATCTAAATCATGTGTTTCGCTTGGATTTGAAGCTAACTCGTTTGTGTTGCTTGCATTTGAAGCTATATCACTTATATTCGCAAGTATTTGAAGCTAAACCATTCGTTTCGCATGGATTCGAAGATCAACCTTCTACTTCGCATTCATTTGAAGCTAAATCATGTCTATCGCTAGGATTTGAAGCTAACTCGTTTGTTTCGCATACTGTTGAAGCTAAATCATGTATAACACAAGTATTTGAGCCTGAGCCATTTGTTTCGCATCGATTCGAAGATCAGCCTCCTAATTCGCATTGGTTTGAAGGTAAATCATGTCTTTTGCATGGATTTAAAGCTAACTTCTTCGTTTCACCTGCATTTGAAGCTATATCAGAGATATTCGCAAGTATTTGAAGCTAAATCAATCGTTTCGCTGGATTTGAAGCTTAGCCTTCTACTTCGCATTGATTTGAATCTGAATCATGTGTTTCGATTAGATTTGAAGATAACTCGTTGGTTTTGCATGCAGTTGAAGCAAAATCACTCATTTCACAAGTATTTGAAGCTAAACCATTTGATTCGCATGGATTCGAAGATCAGCCTTCTACATCGCATTGATTTGAAGCTAAATCATGAGTTTCGCATGGATTTGAAGCTAAATCATGTGTTTTGAATGGATTTGAAGTTAACTCGTTTGCTTCCCAAGCAGTTGAAGCTAAATCATGTATATCATAAGTATTTGAAGCTAAAGAACTTGATTCGCATGGATTTCAAACTAAGCCTTCTACTTCGCATTGATTTGAAGGTAAATCATGTCTTTTACATGGATTTAAAGCTAACTCGTTTGTTTCGCCAGCATTTGAAGCTATATCAGTGATATTCGCAAGTATTTGAAGGTAAATCATTCGTTTCGCTGGATTTGAAACTAAGCCTTCTACATCGCATTGATTTGATTCTAAATCATGTGTTTCGCTTGGATTTGAAGCTGACTCGTTTGTTTCGCATGCAGTTGAAGCTAAATCATGTATATCACAAGTAGAAGAAGCTAAACCATTTGTTTCGCATGGATTCGACGATCAGCCATCAGCTTCGCATTGATTTGAAGCTAAATCATGTGTTTCGCATGAATTTGAAGCTAACCCTTCTACATCGCATTGATTTGAGCTAAATCATTTGTTTCGCCTGCATCTGAAGCTTAATCATGTATATCACAAGTATTAGAAGGTAAACCATTTGTTTTGAAGCTAAATCATGTGTTTCCCTTGGATTTGAAGCTAACTCGTTTGTTTCGCCTGCATTTGAAACTATATCACTTATATCGCAAGCATTTGAAGCTAAATCGTTCGTTTAGCATGGATTTGAAGCTAAGCCTTCTACATCGCATTGATTTGAAGCTAAATCACGTGTTTCGCATAGATTAGAAGCTAACTCGTTTGTTTCGCATTCTTTTGACACTATATCACTTCTATCGCAAGTATTTGAAGCTAAATCATGTGTTTCGCATGTATTTGAAGATAAGCCTTCTACTTCGCATTGATTTCAAGCTAAATCATGTGTTTCGCATGCATTTGAAGCTAACTCGATTGTTTCGCATGCAGTTGAATGTAAATCATGTACATCAAAAGTATTTGATGCTAAACCATTTGTTTCGCATGAATTTGAAGCTAAACCATCAACATCGCATTGATTTGTAGCTAAATCAAGTGTTTCGCTAGGATTTGAAGCTAGCTCGTTTGTTTCGCATGCAGTTGAAGCTAAATCATGTATATCACAAGTATTTGAAGCTAAACCATTTGATTCCCATGGATTTGAAGCTAAGCCTACTACTTCGCATTGATTTGAAGCTAAATCATGTGTTTCGCATGCATTTCAATCTAAATCGTGTATATCACAAGTATTTGAAGCTAAACCATTTGATTCACATGGATTTGAAGCTGAACATGCTACTTCGCATTTGTTTGAAGCTAAATCATGTGTTTCGCATGGATTTGAATCTAACTCGTATGTTTCGCATGCATTTGAAGCTAAATCATGTATATCACAAGTATTTGAAGCTGAACCATTTGATTCGGAGCTAAGCCTTCTACTTCGCCTTGATTTGGACCTAAATCATGTGATCCGCATGGATTTAAAGCTAACTCGTTTGTTTCGCCTGCATTTGAATCTAAATCATGTATATCGCAAATATTTGGAGCTGAACCATTTGTTTCGCATGGATTTGCAGCTAAATCATGTGTTTCCCTTAGATTTGCAGCTAACTCGTTGTTTGGTATGCAGTTGAAGCTAAATCATGCATATCACAAGTATTGGAAGCTAAACAATTTGTTTCGCATGGATTTGAAGCTAAGCCTTCTTCTTCGTATTGATTTGAAATTAAATCATGTGTTTCGCTTGGATTTGAAGCTGACTCGTTTGTTTCGCCTGCACTTGAATCTGAATCATGTATATCACAAGTTTTTGAAGCTAAACCATTTGATTCGCATTGATTTGAAGCTAAGCCTTCAACTTCGCATTGATTTGAAGCTAAATCATGTGTTTCGCTTGGATTTGAAGCTAACTCGTATGTTTCGCATGAAGTTGAAGCCAAATCATGTATAAAACAAGTATTTCAAGCTAAACTATTCGTTTCGCATGGATTTGAAGCTAAGCCTTTAACTTCACATTGATTTGAAGCTAAATCATGTGTTTCGCATGAATTTGAAGCTAACTGTTTGTTCCGCCTGCATTTGAAGCTATATCACTTATATCGCAAGTATTTGAAGGTAAATCATTTGTTTCGCATGGATTTGAAGCTAAGACTTCTACTTCGCATTGATTTGAAGCTGAATCATGTGTTTCGCTTGGATTTGAATCTCACTCGTTTGTTTCGCATGCAGTTGAAACTAAATCATGTATATCACAAGTATTTGAAGCTAATCCATTTGTTTTGCATGGATACGAAGATAATCCTTCTACTTCGCATTGATTTGAATCTAAATCATGTTTTTCGCATGGATTTGATGCTAACTCGATTGTCTCGCATGCAGTTGAAACTAAATCATGTGTATCACAAGTATTCGAAGCTAAACGATTTGTTTCGCATGGATTTGAAGATAAGCCTTCTACTTCGCATGGATTTGAAGCTAACTCGTTTGTATCGCATGCAGTTGAAGCTAAATCATGTTTATCACAAGTTTCTGAATCTAAACCATTTGTTTCGCTTGGATTTGAAGCTGTGCCTTCTACGTCGAACTGATTTGAAGCTAAATCATGTGTTTCGCATGAATTTGAAGATAACTCGATCGTTCGTCTGCATTTGAAGTTATTTCATTCACTTGAATCTATATCACTTATATTCGCAAGTATTTGAAGCCAAATAATTCGTTTCGCATGGATTTGAAGCTAAGCCTTCTAATTCGCATTGATTTGAAGCTAAATCATGTGTTTCGCATGGATTTGAAGATAACTCGTCTGTTTCGCATGCAGTTGAAGCTAAATTACTTATATTCGCAAGCACTGAAGCCAAATCATTCGGTTCGCATGGATTTGAAGCTAAGCCTCCTCCTTCGCATTAATATGATGCTATATCATGTGTTTCGCTTGTATTTGTAGCTAACTCGTTTGTTTCTCATGCAGTTGAAGCTAAATCATGTTTATCACAAGTGTCTGTATCTAAACCATCTGTTTCGCATGAATATTAAGCTAAGCCATGTGTTTCGCATGAATTTGAAGCTAAATCATGCGTTTCGCATGGATTTGATGCTAATCCTTCTACTTCGCATTGATTTGAAGGTAAATCATGTGACTCGCATGGATTTGAAGATAACTCGATTGTTTGACATGCAGTTGAATCTATATCACTTATATTCGCAAGTATTTGAAGACAAATAATTCGTTTCGCATGGATTTGAAGCTAAGCCTTCTAATTCGCATTGATTTGAAGCTAAATCACGTGTTTCGCATAGATTAGAAGCTAACTCGTTTGTTTCGCATTCTTTTGACACTATATCACTTCTATCGCAAGTATTTGAAGCTAAATCATGTGTTTCGCATGTATTTGAAGATAAGCCTTCTACTTCGCATTGATTTCAAGCTAAATCATGTGTTTCGCATGCATTTGAAGCTAACTCGATTGTTTCGCATGCAGTTGAATGTAAATCATGTACATCAAAAGTATTTGATGCTAAACCATTTGTTTCGCATGAATTTGAAGCTAAACCATCAACATCGCATTGATTTGTAGCTAAATCAAGTGTTTCGCTAGGATTTGAAGCTAGCTCGTTTGTTTCGCATGCAGTTGAAGCTAAATCATGTATATCACAAGTATTTGAAGCTAAACCATTTGATTCCCATGGATTTGAAGCTAAGCCTACTACTTCGCATTGATTTGAAGCTAAATCATGTGTTTCGCATGCATTTCAATCTAAATCGTGTATATCACAAGTATTTGAAGCTAAACCATTTGATTCACATGGATTTGAAGCTGAACATGCTACTTCGCATTTGTTTGAAGCTAAATCATGTGTTTCGCATGGATTTGAATCTAACTCGTATGTTTCGCATGCATTTGAAGCTAAATCATGTATATCACAAGTATTTGAAGCTGAACCATTTGATTCGGAGCTAAGCCTTCTACTTCGCCTTGATTTGGACCTAAATCATGTGATCCGCATGGATTTAAAGCTAACTCGTTTGTTTCGCCTGCATTTGAATTTAAATCATGTATATCGCAAATATTTGGAGCTGAACCATTTGTTTCGCATGGATTTGCAGCTAAATCATGTGTTTCCCTTAGATTTGCAGCTAACTCGTTGTTTGGTATGCAGTTGAAGCTAAATCATGCATATCACAAGTATTGGAAGCTAAACAATTTGTTTCGCATGGATTTGAAGCTAAGCCTTCTTCTTCGTATTGATTTGAAATTAAATCATGTGTTTCGCTTGGATTTGAAGCTGACTCGTTTGTTTCGCCTGCACTTGAATCTGAATCATGTATATCACAAGTTTTTGAAGCTAAACCATTTGATTCGCATTGATTTGAAGCTAAGCCTTCAACTTCGCATTGATTTGAAGCTAAATCATGTGTTTCGCTTGGATTTGAAGCTAACTCGTATGTTTCGCATGAAGTTGAAGCCAAATCATGTATAAAACAAGTATTTCAAGCTAAACTATTCGTTTCGCATGGATTTGAAGCTAAGCCTTTAACTTCACATTGATTTGAAGCTAAATCATGTGTTTCGCATGAATTTGAAGCTAACTGTTTGTTCCGCCTGCATTTGAAGCTATATCACTTATATCGCAAGTATTTGAAGGTAAATCATTTGTTTCGCATGGATTTGAAGCTAAGACTTCTACTTCGCATTGATTTGAAGCTGAATCATGTGTTTCGCTTGGATTTGAATCTCACTCGTTTGTTTCGCATGCAGTTGAAACTAAATCATGTATATCACAAGTATTTGAAGCTAATCCATTTGTTTTGCATGGATACGAAGATAATCCTTCTACTTCGCATTGATTTGAATCTAAATCATGTTTTTCGCATGGATTTGATGCTAACTCGATTGTCTCGCATGCAGTTGAAACTAAATCATGTGTATCACAAGTATTCGAAGCTAAACGATTTGTTTCGCATGGATTTGAAGATAAGCCTTCTACTTCGCATGGATTTGAAGCTAACTCGTTTGTATCGCATGCAGTTGAAGCTAAATCATGTTTATCACAAGTTTCTGAATCTAAACCATTTGTTTCGCTTGGATTTGAAGCTGTGCCTTCTACGTCGAACTGATTTGAAGCTAAATCATGTGTTTCGCATGAATTTGAAGATAACTCGATCGTTCGTCTGCATTTGAAGTTATTTCATTCACTTGAATCTATATCACTTATATTCGCAAGTATTTGAAGCCAAATAATTCGTTTCGCATGGATTTGAAGCTAAGCCTTCTAATTCGCATTGATTTGAAGCTAAATCATGTGTTTCGCATGGATTTGAAGATAACTCGTCTGTTTCGCATGCAGTTGAAGCTAAATTACTTATATTCGCAAGCACTGAAGCCAAATCATTCGGTTCGCATGGATTTGAAGCTAAGCCTCCTCCTTCGCATTAATATGATGCTATATCATGTGTTTCGCTTGTATTTGTAGCTAACTCGTTTGTTTCTCATGCAGTTGAAGCTAAATCATGTTTATCACAAGTGTCTGTATCTAAACCATCTGTTTCGCATGAATATTAAGCTAAGCCATGTGTTTCGCATGAATTTGAAGCTAAATCATGCGTTTCGCATGGATTTGATGCTAATCCTTCTACTTCGCATTGATTTGAAGGTAAATCATGTGACTCGCATGGATTTGAAGATAACTCGATTGTTTGACATGCAGTTGAATCTATATCACTTATATTCGCAAGTATTTGAAGACAAATAATTCGTTTCGCATGGATTTGAAGCTAAGCCTTCTAATTCGCATTGATTTGAAGCTAAATCATGTGTTTCGCATGGATTTCAAGATAACTCGTCTGTTTCGCATGCAGTTGAAGCTATATTACTTATATTCGCAAGCATTTGAAGCCGAATCATTCGATTCGCAAGGATTTGAAGCTAAGCCTTCTACTTCGCATTGATTTGATGCTAAATTATGTGTTTCGCATGGATTTGAAGCTAAATTATGTGTTTCGATTGGATTTGACGCTAACTCGTTTGTTTCGCATGCAGTTGAAGCTAAATTACGTATATCACAAGTATTTGAAACTTAATCATTCAGTTCGCATGGATTTGAAGCTAAGCCTTCTACTTCGCATTGATTTGAAGTTAAATCATGTGTTACGCTTGGATTTGAAGCTCACTCGTTTGTTTCGCCTGCATTTGAAGCTTAATCATGTATATCACAAGTATTTGAAGGTAAACCATTTGTTTTGTAGCTAACTCACGTGTTTCACATGGATTTGAAGCTAAGCCTTCTACTTCGCATTGATTCGATGTTAAATCATGTGTCCCCATGGGATTTGAAGCTAACTCGTTTGTTTCGCCTGCATTTGAAGCTATTTCATTTAAACCGCAAGTATTTGAAGGAAAATCATTTTCTTCGCCTGGATTTGAAGATAAGCCATCTACTTCGCATTGATTTGAAGCTAAATCATGTGTTTCGCTTGTATTTGATGCTAACTCGATTGCAACGCATGCAGTTGAAGCTAAATTATGTATATCACAAGTATTTGAAGCTAAACCATTTGTTTTTCATGGATTTGAAGATAAGCCTCCTACATCGCATTGATTTGAGCTAAATCATGTATTTCGCTTGTATTTGAAGCTAACTCGCTTGCTTCGCATTCAGTTGAAGCTTAATTATGAATGTCACAAGTATTTGAAGCTAAACCATTCGTTTCGCATGGATTTGAAGCTAAGCCTTCTACTTCTCATTGATTTGATGCTACATTCTGTGTTTCGCATGGATTTGAAGCTAAATTATGTGTTTCGATTGGATTTGAAGCTAACTCGTTTGTTTCGCATGCAGTTGAAGCTTAGTCTTGTATATCACAAGTATTTGAAACTTATTCATTCAGTCCGCATGGATTTGAAGCTAAGCCTTCTACTTCGCATTGATTTCAAGCTAAACCATGTGTTTCGCATGGATTTGAAGCTAACTCATTTGTTTCGTCTGCATTTGAAACTATATCACTTATATCGCAAGTATCTGAAGTTGAACCATTTGTTTCGCATGGATTTGAAGCTACATCATGTGTTTCCCTTGGATTTGCAGCTAACTTGTTGTTTGGCATGCAGTTGAAGCTAAATCATGTATATCACAAGTATTGGAAGCTAAACAATTTGTTTCGCATGTATTTGTAGATAAGCCTTCTTCTTCGTATTGATTTGACGTTAAATCACGTGTTTCGCTTGGATTTGAAGCTAACTCGTTCGTTTCGCATGCAGTTGAAGCTAAATCATGTATATCGCAAGTATTTGAAGCTAAACCATTAGTTTCGCATGGATTTGAAGATAAGCCTTATACTTCGCATTGATTTGAAGCTAAATCATGTATTTCGTGTGGATTTGAAGCTAACTCGTTTGTTTCTCCTGCATTTGAAGCAAAATCATGTATATCACACATATTTGAAGCTAATACATTTGTTTCGCATGGATTCGATGATCAGCCTTCTATTTCGCATAGATTTGAAGCTAAATCGTGTGTTTCGCATGGATTTGAAGCTAACTCGTTTGTTTCGCTTGCTGTTGAATATAAATCATGTATATCACAAGTATTTGAAGCTGAACCATTTGTTACGCATGGATTTGAAACCACGCCGTCTACTTCGCATTGATTTGAAGCTGAAACAAGTGTTTCGCTTGAATTTGAAGCAAAGTCGTTGGTTTCGTATGCAGATGAAGCTAAATCATGAGTATCACAAGTATTTGAAGCAGAACCATTTGTTTCGCATGGATTTGAAACTAAGCCTTCTACTTCGACTTGATTTGAAGCTGAATCATGTGTTTCGCTTGTATTTGAAGCTAATTCGTTTGTTTCGCATGCAGTTGAACCTGAATCATGTATATCACAAGTATTTGAAGCTAAACCATTTGTTTCGCATGGATTCGAAGATCAGCCTTCTACTTCGCATTGATTTGGAGTTAAATCATATGTTTCGCATGGATTTGAAGCTAACTCGTTTGTTTCGTAAGCACTTGAATCTAAATCAAGAATAACACAAGTATTTGAAGCTAAACCGTTTGATTGGCATGGATTTGAAGCTATTCCTTCTACTTCGCATTGATGTGAATATAAATGTTGCGTTTCGCTTGGATTTGAAGCTAACTCGTTTGTTTCGCTTGCTGTTGAATATGAATCATATATACCACAAGTATTTGAAGCTAAACCATTTGTTTCGCATGGATTAGAAGCTAAGCCTTCTACTTCGCGTTGACTTGATACTAAATCATGTTTTTCGCTTGGATTTGAAGCAAACTCGTTTGTTTCGCATGCATTTCAATCTATTTCATTTATATCGCAAGTATTTGAAGGTAACTCATTTATTTCGCTTGGATTTGATGCGAAGCCTTCTACTTCGCACTGATTTGCAGCTAAATCATATCTTTCGCTTGGATTTGAAGCTAACTCGTTGGTTTCGCATGCAGTTGAAGCTAAATCATGTATAAAACAAATATTTGAATCTAAACCATTTGTTTCGCATGGATTTGAAGCCAAGCCTTCTACTTCGCATTGATTCGAAGCTAAATCAAGTGTTCCGATAGGATTTCAAATAAGCCGTCTACTTCGCTTTGATTTGAATCTAAATCATGTGTCTGGCATTGATTTGAAGCTAAATCATGTGTTTCGCATGGATTTAAAGCTAACTCGTTTGTTTCGCCTGCATTTGAAGCTATTTCATTTAAACCGCAAGTATTTGAAGGAAAATCATTTTCTTCGCCTGGATTTGAAGATAAGCCATCTACTTCGCATTGATTTGAAGCTAAATCATGTGTTTCGCTTGTATTTGATGCTAACTCGATTGCAACGCATGCAGTTGAAGCTCAGTCTTGTATATCACAAGTATTTGAAACTTATTCATTCAGTCCGCATGGATTTGAAGCTAATCCTTCAACTTCGCATTGATTTCAAGCTAAACCATGTGTTTCGCATGGATTTGAAGCTAACTCATTTGTTTCGTCTTGCATTTGAAACTATATCACTTATATCGCAAGTATCTGAAGTTGAACCATTTGTTTCGCATGGATTTGAAGCTACATCATGTGTTTCCCTTGGATTTGCAGCTAACTCGTTGTTTGGCATGCAGTTGAAGCTAAATCATGTATATCTCAAGTATTGGAAGCTAAACAATTTGTTTCGCATGTATTTGTAGATAAGCCTTCTTCTTCGTATTGATTTGACGTTAAATCACGTGTTTCGCTTGGATTTGATGCTAACTCGTTCGTTTCGCATGCAGTTGAAGCTAAATCATGTATATCGCAAGTATTTGAATCTAAACCATTAGTTTCGCATGGATTTGAAGTTAAGACTTATACTTCGCATTGATTTGAAGATAAATCATGTATTTCGTGTGGATTTGCAGCTAACTCGTTGTTTGGCATGCAGTTGAAGCTAAATCATGTATATCTCAAGTATTGGAAGCTAAACAATTTGTTTCGCATGTATTTGTAGATAAGCCTTCTTCTTCGTATTGATTTGACGTTAAATCACGTGTTTCGCTTGGATTTGAAGCTAACTCGTTTGTTTCGCATGCAGTTGAAGCTAAGTCATGAATATCACAAGTATTTGAAGCTGAACCATATGTTTCGCATGAATATTAAGCATGTGCTTCGAATGAATTTGAAGCTAAATCAAGTGTTTCGCTTGGATTTGAAGCTAACTCGTTTGTTTCGCTTGCTGTTGAATATAAATCATGTATATCACAAGTATTTGAAGCTAAACCATTTGTTTCGCATGGATTCGAAGGTAAGCCTTCTACTTCGCATTGAATTGAAGATAAATCATGTGTTTCGCATGGATTTGAAGCTGACTCGTTTCTTTCGCCTGCATTTGAAGCTACATGATGTATATTACAAGTATTTGAATCTGAACCATTTGATTCCCATGAATAGTACGCTAAACCGTGTCTTTCGAATGAATTTGAAGCTAAATCATGTGTTTTGAACGGATTTGATGCTAACTCGATTGTTTCGCATGCATTTGAAGCTAAATCATGCATATCACATATAATTGAAGCTAAACCATCTGTTTCGTGTGGATTCGTAGGTAAGCCTTCTACTTTGCATTGATTCGATGTTAAATCATGTGTTTCGCATGGATTTGAAGCTAACTCGTTTGTTTCTCTTGCTGTTGAGGCTAAATCAAGTATGTCACAAGTATTTGAATCTAAACCATTTGTTTCGCATGGATTCGAAGATCAGCCTCCTAATTCGCATTGATTTGAAGGTAAATCATGTCTTTTGCTTGGATTTAAAGCTAACTCGTTTGTTTCACCAGCATTTGAAGCTATATCAGAGATATTCGCAAGTATTTGAAGCTAAATCATTCGTTTCGCTGGATTTGAAGCTAAGCCTTCTACTTCGCATTGACTTGAATCTAAATCATGTGTTTCGCTTGGATTTGAAGCTAACTCGTTTGTGTTGCTTGCATTTGAAGCTATATCACTTATATTCGCAAGTATTTGAAGCTAAACCATTCGTTTCGCATGGATTCGAAGATCAACCTTCTACTTCGCATTCATTTGAAGCTAAATCATGTCTATCGCTAGGATTTGAAGCTAACTCGTTTGTTTCGCATACTGTTGAAGCTAAATCATGTATAACACAAGTATTTGAGCCTGAGCCATTTGTTTCGCATCGATTCGAAGATCAGCCTCCTAATTCGCATTGGTTTGAAGGTAAATCATGTCTTTTGAATGGATTTAAAGCTAACTCCTTCGTTTCACCTGCATTTGAAGCTATATCAGAGATATTCGCAAGTATTTGAAGCTAAATCAATCGTTTCGCTGGATTTGAAGCTTAGCCTTCTACTTCGCATTGATTTGAATCTGAATCATGTGTTTCGCTTAGATTTGAAGATAACTCGTTGGTTTTGCATGCAGTTGAAGCAAAATCACTCATTTCACAAGTATTTGAAGCTAAACCATTTGATTCGCATGGATTCGAAGATCAGCCTTCTACATCGCATTGATTTGAAGCTAAATCATGAGTTTCGCATGGATTTGAAGCTAAATCATGTGTTTTGAATGGATTTGAAGTTAACTCGTTTGCTTCCCAAGCAGTTGAAGCTAAATCATGTATATCATAAGTATTTGAAGCTAAAGAACTTGATTCGCATGGATTTCAAACTAAGCCTTCTACTTCGCATTGATTTGAAGGTAAATCATGTCTTTTACATGGATTTAAAGCTAACTCGTTTGTTTCGCCAGCATTTGAAGCTATATCAGTGATATTCGCAAGTATTTGAAGGTAAATCATTCGTTTCGCTGGATTTGAAACTAAGCCTTCTACATCGCATTGATTTGATTCTAAATCATGTGTTTCGCTTGGATTTGAAGCTGACTCGTTTGTTTCGCATGCAGTTGAAGCTAAATCATGTATATCACAAGTAGAAGAAGCTAAACCATTTGTTTCGCATGGATTCGACGATCAGCCATCAGCTTCGCATTGATTTGAAGCTAAATCATGTGTTTCGCATGAATTTGAAGCTAACCCTTCTACATCGCATTGATTTGAGCTAAATCATTTGTTTCGCCTGCATCTGAAGCTTAATCATGTATATCACAAGTATTAGAAGGTAAACCATTTGTTTTGAAGCTAAATCATGTGTTTCCCTTGGATTTGAAGCTAACTCGTTTGTTTCGCCTGCATTTGAAACTATATCACTTATATCGCAAGCATTTGAAGCTAAATCGTTCGTTTAGCATGGATTTGAAGCTAAGCCTTCTACATCGCATTGATTTGAAGCTAAATCACGTGTTTCGCATAGATTAGAAGCTAACTCGTTTGTTTCGCATTCTTTTGACACTATATCACTTCTATCGCAAGTATTTGAAGCTAAATCATGTGTTTCGCATGTATTTGAAGATAAGCCTTCTACTTCGCATTGATTTCAAGCTAAATCATGTGTTTCGCATGCATTTGAAGCTAACTCGATTGTTTCGCATGCAGTTGAATGTAAATCATGTACATCAAAAGTATTTGATGCTAAACCATTTGTTTCGCATGAATTTGAAGCTAAACCATCAACATCGCATTGATTTGTAGCTAAATCAAGTGTTTCGCTAGGATTTGAAGCTAGCTCGTTTGTTTCGCATGCAGTTGAAGCTAAATCATGTATATCACAAGTATTTGAAGCTAAACCATTTGATTCCCATGGATTTGAAGCTAAGCCTACTACTTCGCATTGATTTGAAGCTAAATCATGTGTTTCGCATGCATTTCAATCTAAATCGTGTATATCATAAGTATTTGAAGCTAAACCATTTGATTCACATGGATTTGAAGCTAAACATGCTACTTCGCATTTGTTTGAAGCTAAATCATGTGTTTCGCATGGATTTGAATCTAACTCGTATGTTTCGCATGCATTTGAAGCTAAATCATGTATATCACAAGTATTTGAAGCTGAACCATTTGATTCGGAGCTAAGCCTTCTACTTCGCCTTGATTTGGACCTAAATCATGTGATCCGCATGGATTTAAAGCTAACTCGTTTGTTTCGCCTGCATTTGAATCTAAATCATGTATATCGCAAATATTTGGAGCTGAACCATTTGTTTCGCATGGATTTGCAGCTAAATCATGTGTTTCCCTTAGATTTGCAGCTAACTCGTTGTTTGGTATGCAGTTGAAACTAAATCATGCATATCACAAGTATTGGAAGCTAAACAATTTGTTTCGCATGGATTTGAAGCTAAGCCTTCTTCTTCGTATTGATTTGAAATTAAATCATGTGTTTCGCTTGGATTTGAAGCTGACTCGTTTGTTTCGCCTGCACTTGAATCTGAATCATGTATATCACAAGTTTTTGAAGCTAAACCATTTGATTCGCATTGATTTGAAGCTAAGCCTTCAACTTCGCATTGATTTGAAGCTAAATCATGTGTTTCGCTTGGATTTGAAGCTAACTCGTATGTTTCGCATGAAGTTGAAGCCAAATCATGTATAAAACAAGTATTTCAAGCTAAACTATTCGTTCGCATGGATTTGAAGCTAAGCCTTTAACTTCACATTGATTTGAAGCTAAATCATGTGTTTCGCATGAATTTGAAGCTAACTGATTGTTCCGCCCGCATTTGAAGCTATATCACTTATATCGCAAGTATTTGAAGGTAAATAATTTGTCTCGCATGAATTTGACGCTAATCCTTCTACTTCGCATTGATTTGAAGCTAAATCATGTGTTTCGCATGGATTTGAAGCGAACATGTTTGTTTCACATGCAGTTGAAGCTAAATCATGTATATCACAAGTATTTGCAGCTGAACCATTTGCTACGCAATGAATATTAAGCTAAACCATATGTTACGAATGATTTGAAGCTGAATCATGTATTTCGCCTGCATTTGATGCTAAATCATGTATATCACAAGTATTTGAAGCTATACCATTTGTTTCGCATGGATTTGAAGATAATCCTTCTACTTCGCATTGATATGAAGCTAACTCGATTGTTTCGCCTGCACTTGAAGCTATATCACTTATAGCGCTATTATATGAAGATATATCATTTGTTTTTCATGTATTTGTAGCTAAGCCTTCTACATCGCATTGATTTGAAGCTAAATCATGCGTTTCGCATGGATTTTAAGATAACCCGTTTGTTTTGCCTGCATTTGAAGTTATATCACTCATATCGCAATTATCCGAAAATAAATCATTTGTTTCTCATGTATTTGTAGCTAAGCCTTCTACATCGCATTGATTTGAGCTAAATCATTTTTTTCGCTTGCATTTGAAGTTAACTCGCATGCTTCGCATGCAGTGGAAGCTAAATTATGTATATCACAAGTATTTGAAGCTAAACTATTTGCTTCGCATGAATATTAAGCTAAATCACGTGTTTCGCAAGGATTTGAAACTAACTCGGTTGTTTCGCCTGCATTTGAATCTAAATCATGTATATCACAAGTATTTGAACCTAAACCATTTGTTTGCATGGATTCGTAGACAAGCCTTCTACTTCGCATTGATTTGAAGCTAAATCATGTGTATCGCATGGATTTGAAGCTAAATCATGTGTTTCCCTTGGATTTGAAGCTAACTCGTATGTTTCGCATGAAGTTGAAGCCAAATCATGTATAAAATAAGTATTTCAAGCTAAATCATTTGTTTCGCATGGATTTCAAGTTGACTCGTTTGTTTCGCATGGATTTGAAGCTAAGCCTTCTACTTCGCATTGATTTGAAGCTAAATCATGTATTTCGCATGAATTTGAAGCTAACTGTTTGTTCCGCCTGCATTTGAAGCTATATCACTTATATCGCAAGTATTTGAAGGTAAATCATTTGTTTCGCATGGATTTGAAGCTAAGACTTCTACTTCGCATTGATTTGAAGCTGAATCATGTGTTTCGCTTGGATTTGAATCTCACTCGTTTGTTTCGCATGCAGTTGAAACTAAATCATGTATATCACAAGTATTTGAAGCTAATCCATTTGTTTTGCATGGATACGAAGATAATCTTTCTACTTCGCATTGATTTGAATCTAAATCATGTTTTTCGCATGGATTTGATGCTAACTCGATTGTCTCGCATGCAGTTGAAACTAAATCATGTGTATCACAAGTATTCGAAGCTAAACGATTTGTTTCGCATGGATTTGAAGATAAGCCTTCTACTTCGCATTGATTTGAAGCTAAATCATGTTTTTCGCATGGTTTTTCAAGCTAACTCGTTTGTTTCGCATGCTATTGAAGCTAAATCATGTATGTCACAAGTGTTTGAAGCTAAATCATTTGTTTTGCATGGATTCGAAGATCAGCTTTCTGCTCCGC
The DNA here is from genome assembly GCF_051020955.1 of Megalopta genalis. Lineage (NCBI taxonomy): Eukaryota > Metazoa > Arthropoda > Insecta > Hymenoptera > Halictidae > Megalopta > Megalopta genalis. The sequence goes on along the minus strand of NW_027476201.1, from coordinate 46,044 downwards.
ATTGATTTGCAGCTAAATCATGTGTTTAGCATGGATTTGAAGCTAACTCGTTTGTTTCTCATGCAGTTGAAGCTAAATCATGTATATCACAAGTATTTGGAGCTAAACCATTTGTTTCGCAAGGATTTGAAACAACGCCTTCTACTTCGCATTGATTTGAAGCTAAATAATTTGTTTCGCTTGGATTTGAAGCTAAGACTTCTACTTCACGTCGATTTGACGTTAAATCATATTTTTCACTGGATTTGGAGCTAACTCGTTTGTGTCGCATGCTGTTGAAGCTAAATCATGTATATCACAAGCATTTTAATCTGAACCGTTTGTTTCGCATGGATTCGAAGATCAGACTTCTGCTTCGCATTGATTTGAAGCTAAATCATGTGTTTCGCATGGATTTGAAGCTTACTCGTTTGTTTTGCATGCAGTTGAAGCTAAATCATGTATATCACAAGTGTTTGAAGCTATCCCGTTTGATTCGCATGGATTTGATGATAAGCCTTCTACTTCGCATTGATTTGAAGCTAAATCATGTGGTTCGCATGGATTGGAAGCAAACTCATTTGCTTCGCCTGTATTTGAAGCTATACCACTTATATCGCAATTATCTGAAGATTATTGATTTGTTTCTTATTAACTTGAAGCTAAGCCTTCTACTTCGCATTGATTTGAAGCTAAATCATGTGTTTCGCATGGATTTGAAGCTAACTCGTTTGTTTCTCATGCAGTTGAAGCTAAATCATTTATATCACAAGTATTTGGAGCTAAACCATTTGTTTCGCAAGGATTTGAAACAACGCCTTCTACTTCGCATTGATTTGAAGCTAAATAATTTGTTTCGCTTGGATTTGAAGCTAAGACTTCTACTTCACGTCGATTTGACGTTAAATCATATTTTTCACTGGATTTGAAGCTAACTCGTTTGTTTCGCATGCTGTTGAAGCTAAATCATGTATATCACAAGTATTTTAATCTGAACCGTTTGTTTCGCATGGATTCGAAGATCAGACTTCTGCTTCGCATTGATTTGAAGCTAAATCATGTGTTTCGCATGGATTTGAAGCTTACTCGTTTGTTTTGCATGCAGTTGAAGTTAAATCATGTATAACACAAGTGTTTGAAGCTAACCCGTTTGATTCGCATGGATTTGATGATAAGCCTTCTACTTCGCATTGATTTGAAGCTAAATCATGTGGTTCGCATGGATTGGAAGCAAACTCATTTGCTTCGCCTGCATTTGAAGCTATACCACTTATATCGCAATTATCTGAAGATTATTGATTTGTTTCTCATTAACTTGAAGCTAAGCCTTCTTCTTCGCATTGATTTGAAGCTAAATCATGTGTTTCCCATGGATTCGAAGCTAACTCGTTCGTTTCGCCTGCATTTGAAGCTAAATCATGTATATCACAAGTATTTGAAGCTAAACAATTTGTTTCGCAAGGATTCGATGATCAGCCTTCTACTTCGCATTGATTTGCAGCTGAATCATGTGTTTAGCATGGATTGGAAGCTTACTCGTTTGTTTTGCATGCAGTTGAAGCTAAATCATGTATGTCGCAAGTGTTTGAAGCTAACCCGTTTGATTCGCATGGATTTGATGATAAGCCTTCTACTTCGCATTGATTTGAAGCTAAATCATGTGGTTCGCATGCATTGGAAGCAAACTCATTTGCTTCGCCTGCATTTGAAGCTACACCACTTATATCGCAATTATCTGAAGATTATTGATATGTTTCTTATTAACTTGAAGCTAAGCCTTCTACTTCGCATTGATTTGATCTTAGATCATATGTTTCGCATGGATTTGAAGCTATCTCGTTTGTTTCGCATGCAGTTGAAGCTAAATCATGTATATCACAAGTGTTTGAAGCTAAACCATTTGTTTCGCATGGATTCGAAGATAACCCTTCTACTTCGCATTGATTTGAAGCCAAATCATGTGTTTCGCATTGATTTGAATCTAAATCATGTGCTTCGCTTGGATTTGAAGCAAACTCATTTGCTTCGCCTGCATTTGAAGCTATATCGCCTATATCGCAAGTATATGAAGCTAAATAATTTGTGTCGCATGCATTTGATGCTAAGCCTTCAACTTCGCATTGAATTGAATCTAAATCATGTGTTTCGCCTGGATTCGAAACAAACTCGTTTGTTTCGCATGCAGTTGAAGCTAAATCATGTATATCACAAGTATTTGAATCTAATCCATTTGTTTTGCATGGATACGAAGATAATCCTTCTACTTCGCTTTGATTTGAATCTAAATCATGTTTTTCGCATGGATTTGATGCTAACTCGATTGTCTCGCATGCAGTTGAAACTAAATCATGTATATCACAAGTATTCGAAGCTAAACGATTTGTTTCGCATGGATTTGAAGATAAGCCTTCTACTTCGCATGGATTTGAAGCTAACTCGTTTGTATCGCATGCAGTTGAAGCTAAATCATGTTTATCACAAGTTTCTGAATCTAAACCATTTGTTTCGCTTGGATTTGAAGCTGTGCCTTCTACGTCGAACTGATTTGAAGCTAAATCATGTGTTTCGCATGAATTTGAAGATAACTCGATCGTTCGTCTGCATTTGAAGTTATTTCATTCACTTGAATCTATATCACTTATATTCGCAAGTATTTGAAGCCAAATAATTCGTTTCGCATGGATTTGAAGCTAAGCCTTCTAATTCGCATTGATTTGAAGCTAAATCATGTGTTTCGCATGGATTTGAAGATAACTCGTCTGTTTCGCATGCAGTTGAAGCTAAATTACTTATATTCGCAAGCACTGAAGCCAAATCATTCGGTTCGCATGGATTTGAAGCTAAGCCTCCTCCTTCGCATTAATATGATGCTATATCATGTGTTTCGCTTGTATTTGTAGCTAACTCGTTTGTTTCTCATGCAGTTGAAGCTAAATTACGTATATCACAAGTATTTGAAACTTAATCATTCAGTTCGCATGGATTTGAAGCTAAGCCTTCTACTTCGCATTGATTTGAAGTTAAATCATGTGTTACGCTTGGATTTGAAGCTCACTCGTTTGTTTCGCCTGCATTTGAAGCTTAATCATGTATATCACAAGTATTTGAAGGTAAACCATTTGTTTTGTAGCTAACTCACGTGTTTCACATGGATTTGAAGCTAAGCCTTCTACTTCGCATTGATTCGATGTTAAATCATGTGTCCCCATGGGATTTGAAGCTAACTCGTTTGTTTCGCCTGCATTTGAAGCTATTTCATTTAAACCGCAAGTATTTGAAGGAAAATCATTTTCTTCGCCTGGATTTGAAGATAAGCCATCTACTTCGCATTGATTTGAAGCTAAATCATGTGTTTCGCTTGTATTTGATGCTAACTCGATTGCAACGCATGCAGTTGAAGCTAAATTATGTATATCACAAGTATTTGAAGCTAAACCATTTGTTTTTCATGGATTTGAAGATAAGCCTCCTACATCGCATTGATTTGAGCTAAATCATGTATTTCGCTTGTATTTGAAGCTAACTCGCTTGCTTCGCATTCAGTTGAAGCTTAATTATGAATGTCACAAGTATTTGAAGCTAAACCATTCGTTTCGCATGGATTTGAAGCTAAGCCTTCTACTTCTCATTGATTTGATGCTACATTCTGTGTTTCGCATGGATTTGAAGCTAAATTATGTGTTTCGATTGGATTTGAAGCTAACTCGTTTGTTTCGCATGCAGTTGAAGCTTAGTCTTGTATATCACAAGTATTTGAAACTTATTCATTCAGTCCGCATGGATTTGAAGCTAAGCCTTCTACTTCGCATTGATTTCAAGCTAAACCATGTGTTTCGCATGGATTTGAAGCTAACTCATTTGTTTCGTCTGCATTTGAATCTATATCACTTATATCGCAAGTATCTGAAGTTGAACCATTTGTTTCGCATGGATTTGAAGCTACATCATGTGTTTCCCTTGGATTTGCAGCTAACTTGTTGTTTGGCATGCAGTTGAAGCTAAATCATGTATATCACAAGTATTGGAAGCTAAACAATTTGTTTCGCATGTATTTGTAGATAAGCCTTCTTCTTCGTATTGATTTGACGTTAAATCACGTGTTTCGCTTGGATTTGAAGCTAACTCGTTCGTTTCGCATGCAGTTGAAGCTAAATCATGTATATCGCAAGTATTTGAAGCTAAACCATTAGTTTCGCATGGATTTGAAGATAAGCCTTATACTTCGCATTGATTTGAAGCTAAATCATGTATTTCGTGTGGATTTGAAGCTAACTCGTTTGTTTCTCCTGCATTTGAAGCAAAATCATGTATATCACACATATTTGAAGCTAATACATTTGTTTCGCATGGATTCGATGATCAGCCTTCTATTTCGCATAGATTTGAAGCTAAATCGTGTCTTTCGCATGGATTTGAAGCTAACTCGTTTGTTTCGCATGCAGTTGAAGCTAAGTCATGAATATCACAAGTATTTGAAGCTGAACCATATGTTTCGCATGAATATTAAGCATGTGCTTCGAATGAATTTGAAGCTAAATCAAGTGTTTCGCTTGGATTTGAAGCTAACTCGTTTGTTTCGCTTGCTGTTGAATATAAATCATGTATATCACAAGTATTTGAAGCTGAACCATTTGTTACGCATGGATTTGAAACCACGCCGTCTACTTCGCATTGATTTGAAGCTGAATCATGTGTTTCGCTTGTATTTGAAGATAACTCGTTTGTTTCTCATGTAGTTGAAGCTAAATCATGTATATCACAAGCATTTGAAACTAAACCATTTGATTCGCATGGACTTGAAGCTATGCCTTCTACTTCGCATTGATTTGAAGCTGAAACAAGTGTTTCGCTTGAATTTGAAGCAAAGTCGTTGGTTTCGTATGCAGATGAAGCTAAATCATGAGTATCACAAGTATTTGAAGCAGAACCATTTGTTTCGCATGGATTTGAAACTAAGCCTTCTACTTCGCCTTGATTTGAAGCTGAATCATGTGTTTCGCTTGTATTTGAAGCTAATTCGTTTGTTTCGCTTGCAGTTGAAGCTGAATCACGTGTATCACAAGTATTCGAAGCTAAACAATCTGTTTCGTGTGGATTCGAAGATAAGCCTTCTACTTCGCATTGATTTGAAGCTAAATCATGTGTTTCGCATGCAGTCGAAGCTGAATCATGTATGAAACAAGTATTTGAAGCTATACCATTTGTTTCGCATGGATTTGAAGCTAAGCCTTCTACTTCGCATTGATTTGAAGCTAAATCATGTGTTTCGAAAGGATTTGTAGGTAACTCGTTTGTTTCGTCTGCATTTGAAGCTAAAGCATGTATATCATAAGTATTTGAAGCTGAACCATTTGATTGGCATGATTATTAAGCTAAACTGTGTGTTTCGAATAAATTTGAAGCTAAATCATGTGTATCGAAAGGATTTGAAGCTAATTCGTTTGGTTTCGCATGCAGTTGAAGCTAAATCATGAGTATCACAAGTATTTGAAGCTGAACCATTTGTTTCGCATGGATTTGAAACTGTGCCTTCTACTTCGCATTGATTTGAAGCTGAATCATGTGTTTCGCTTGTATTTGAAGCTAACTCGTTTGTTTCGCATGCAGTTGAACCTGAATCATGTATATCACAAGTATTTGAAGCTAAACCATTTGTTTCGCATGGATTCGAAGATCAGCCTTCTACTTCGCATTGATTTGGAGTTAAATCATATGTTTCGCATGGATTTGAAGCTAACTCGTTTGTTTCTTAAGCACTTGAATCTAAATCAAGAATAACACAAGTATTTGAAGCTAAACCGTTTGATTGGCATGGATTTGAAGCTATTCCTTCTACTTCGCATTGATGTGAATATAAATGTTGCGTTTCGCTTGGATTTGAAGCTAACTCGTTTGTTTCGCTTGCTGTTGAATATGAATCATATATATCACAAGTATTTGAAGCTAAACCATTTGTTTCGCATGGATTAGAAGCTAAGCCTTCTACTTCGCGTTGACTTGATACTAAATCATGTTTTTCGCTTGGATTTGAAGCAAACTCGTTTGTTTTGCATGCATTTCAATCTATTTCATTTATATCGCAAGTATTTGAAGGTAACTCATTTATTTCGCTTGGATTTGATGCGAAGCCTTCTACTTCGCACTGATTTGCAGCTAAATCATATCTTTCGCTTGGATTTGAAGCTAACTCGTTGGTTTCGCATGCAGTTGAAGCTAAATCATGTATAAAACAAATATTTGAATCTAAACCATTTGTTTCGCATGGATTTGAAGCCAAGCCTTCTACTTCGCATTGATTCGAAGCTAAATCAAGTGTTCCGATAGGATTTCAAATAAGCCGTCTACTTCGCTTTGATTTGAATCTAAATCATGTGTCTCGCATTGATTTGAAGCTAAATCATGTGTTTCGCATGGATTTAAAGCTAACTCGTTTGTTTCGCCTGCATTTGAAGCTATATCATTTAAACCGCAAGTATTTGAAGGAAAATCATTTTCTTCGCCTGGATTTGAAGATAAGCCATCTACTTCGCATTGATTTGAAGCTAAATCATGTGTTTCGCTTGTATTTGATGCTAACTCGATTGCAACGCATGCAGTTGAAGCTCAGTCTTGTATATCACAAGTATTTGAAACTTATTCATTCAGTCCGCATGGATTTGAAGCCTTCAACTTCGCATTGATTTCAAGCTAAACCATGTGTTTCGCATGGATTTGAAGCTAACTCATTTGTTTCGTCTGCATTTGAAACTATATCACTTATATCGCAAGTATCTGAAGTTGAACCATTTGTTTCGCATGGATTTGAAGCTACATCATGTGTTTCCCTTGGATTTGCAGCTAACTCGTTGTTTGGCATGCAGTTGAAGCTAAATCATGTATATCTCAAGTATTGGAAGCTAAACAATTTGTTTCGCATGTATTTGTAGATAAGCCTTCTTCTTCGTATTGATTTGACGTTAAATCACGTGTTTCGCTTGGATTTGATGCTAACTCGTTCGTTTCGCATGCAGTTGAAGCTAAATCATGTATATCGCAAGTATTTGAAGCTAAACCATTAGTTTCGCATGGATTTGAAGTTAAGACTTATACTTCGCATTGATTTGAAGATAAATCATGTATTTCGTGTGGATTTGCAGCTAACTCGTTGTTTGGCATGCAGTTGAAGCTAAATCATGTATATCTCAAGTATTGGAAGCTAAACAATTTGTTTCGCATGTATTTGTAGATAAGCCTTCTTCTTCGTATTGATTTGACGTTAAATCACGTGTTTCGCTTGGATTTGAAGCTAACTCGTTTGTTTCGCATGCAGTTGAAGCTAAGTCATGAATATCACAAGTATTTGAAGCTGAACCATATGTTTCGCATGAATATTAAGCATGTGCTTCGAATGAATTTGAAGCTAAATCAAGTGTTTCGCTTGGATTTGAAGCTAACTCGTTTGTTTCGCTTGCTGTTGAATATAAATCATGTATATCACAAGTATTTGAATCTGAACCATTTGTTACGCATGGATTTGAAACAACGCCGTCTACTTCGCATTGATTTGAAGCTGAATCATGTGTTTCGCTTGTATTTGAAGATAACTCGTTTGTTTCTCATGTAGTTGAAGCTAAATCATGTATATCACAAGCATTTGAAACTAAACCATTTGATTCGCATGGACTTGAAGCTATGCCTTCTACTTCGCATTGATTTGAAGCTGAAACAAGTGTTTCGCTTGAATTTGAAGCAAAGTCGTTGGTTTCGCATGCAGTTGAAGCTAAATCATGTATGAAACAAGTATTTGAAGCTATACCATTTGTTTCGCATGGATTTGAAGCTAAGCCTTCTACTTCGCATTGATTTGAAGCTAAATCATGTGTTTCGCATGGATTTGAAGCTAACTCGTTTGTTTCGTAAGCACTTGAATCTAAATCAAGAATAACACAAGTATTTGAAGCTAAACCGTTTGATTGGCATGGATTTGAAGCTATTCCTTCTACTTCGCATTGATGTGAATATAAATGATGTGTTTCGCTTGGATTTGAAGCTAACTCGTTTGTTTCGCTTGCTGTTGAATATAAATCATGTATATCACAAGTATTTGAAGCTAAACCATTTGTTTCGCATGGATTAGAAGCTAAGCCTTCTACTTCGGGTTGACTTGATACTAAATCATGTTTTTCGCTTGGATTTGAAGCAAACTCGTTTGTTTCGCATGCATTTCAATCTATTTCATTTATATCACAAGTATTTGAAGGTAACTCATTTATTTCGCTTGGATTTGAAGCGAAGCCTTCTACTTCGCATTGATTTGAAGCTAAATCATATCTTTCGCTTGGATTTGAAGCTAACTCGCTGGCTTCGCATGCTGTTGAAGCTAAATCATGTACAAAACAAGTATTTGAATCTCAACCATTTGTTTCGCATGGATCTGAAGCTAAGCCTTCTACTTCGCATTGATTCGAAGCTAAATCAAGTGTTCCGCTAGGATTTGAAGATAAGCCATCTACTTCGCTTTGATATTAATCTAAATCATGTGTCTCGCATTGATTTGAAGCTAAATCATGTATTTCGCATGGATTTAAAGCTAACTCGTTTGTTTCGACTGCATTTGAAGCTATTTCATTTAAACCGCAAGTATTTGAAGGAATATCATTTTCTTCGCCTGGATTTGAAGATAAGCCATCTACTTGGCATTGATTTGAAGCTAAATCATGTGTTTCGCTTCGATTTGCAGCTAACTCGTTGTTTGGCATGCAGTTGAAGCTAAATCATGTATATCACAAGTATTTGAAGCTAAACAATTTGTTTCGCATGGATTTGAAGCTAAGCCTTCTACATCGCATTGATTTGAGCTAAATCATGTATTCCGCTTGTATTTGAAGCTAACTCGCTTGCTTCGCATGCAGTTGAAGCTAAATTATGTATATCACAAGTATTTGAAGCAAAACCATTTGTTTCGCATGGATTCGAATATCTGCCTTCTACTTCGCATGGATTTGAAGCTAACTCGTTTGTTTCGTAAGCACTTGAATCTAAATCAAGAATAACACAAGTATTTGAAGCTAAACCGTTTGATTAGCATGGATTTGAAGCTATTCCTTCTACTTCGCATTGGTGTGAATATAAATGATGTGTTTCGCTTGGATTTGAAGCTAACTCGTTTGTTTCGCTTGCTGTTGAATATAAATCATGTATATCACAAGTATTTGAAGCTAAACCATTTGTTTCGCATGGATTAGAAGCTAAGCCTTCTACTTCGGGTTGACTTGATACTAAATCATGTTTTTCGCTTGGATTTGAAGCAAACTCGTTTGTTTCGCATGCATTTCAATCTATTTCATTTATATCACAAGTATTTGAAGGTAACTCATTTATTTCGCTTGGATTTGAAGCGAAGCCTTCTACTTCGCATTGATTTGAAGCTAAATCATATCTTTCGCTTGGATTTGAAGCTAACTCGCTGGCTTCGCATGCTGTTGAAGCTAAATCATGTACAAAACAAGTATTTGAATCTCAACCATTTGTTTCGCATGGATCTGAAGCTAAGCCTTCTACTTCGCATTGATTCGAAGCTAAATCAAGTGTTCCGCTAGGATTTGAAGATAAGCCATCTACTTCGCTTTGATATTAATCTAAATCATGTGTCTCGCATTGATTTGAAGCTAAATCATGTGTTTCGCATGGATTTAAAGCTAACTCGTTTGTTTCGACTGCATTTGAAGCTATTTCATTTAAACCGCAAGTATTTGAAGGAATATCATTTTCTTCGCCTGGATTTGAAGATAAGCCATCTACTTGGCATTGATTTGAAGCTAAATCATGTGTTTCGCTTCGATTTGCAGCTAACTCGTTGTTTGGCATGCAGTTGAAGCAAAATCATGTATATCACAAGTATTTGAAGCTAAACAATTTGTTTCGCATGGATTTGAAGCTAAGCCTTCTACATCGCATTGATTTGAGCTAAATCATGTATTCCGCTTGTATTTGAAGCTAACTCGCTTGCTTCGCATGCAGTTGAAGCTAAATTATGTATATCACAAGTATTTGAAGCAAAACCATTTGTTTCGCATGGATTCGAATATCAGCCTTCTACTTCGCATGGATTTGAAGCTAGCTCGTTTGTTTCGCATGCAGTTGAAGCGAAATCATGAATATCACAAGTGCTTGAAGCTAAACCGATTGATTCGCATGGATTTGAAGCTATTCCTTCTACTTCGCATTGATGTGAATATAAATGTTGTGTTTCGCTTGGATTTGAAGCTAACTCGTTTGTTTCGCTTGCTGTTGAATATAAATCATATATATCACAAGTATTTGAAGCTAAACCATTTGTTTCGCATGGATTAGAAGCTAAGCCTTCTACTTCGCGTTGACTTGATACTAAATCATGTTTTTCGCTTGGATTTGAAGCAAACTCGTTTGTTTCGCATGCATTTCAATCTATTTCATTTATATCGCAAGTATTTGAAGGTAACTCATTTATTTCGCTTGGATTTGATGCGAAGCCTTCTACTTCGCACTGATTTGCAGCTAAATCATATCTTTCGCTTGGATTTGAAGCTAACTCGTTGGTTTCGCATGCAGTTGAAGCTAAATCATGTATAAAACAAATATTTGAATCTAAACCATTTGTTTCGCATGGATTTGAAGCCAAGCCTTCTACTTCGCATTGATTCGAAGCTAAATCAAGTGTTCCGATAGGATTTCAAATAAGCCGTCTACTTCGCTTTGATTTGAATCTAAATCATGTGTCTCGCATTGATTTGAAGCTAAATCATGTGTTTCGCATGGATTTAAAGCTAACTCGTTTGTTTCGACTGCATTTGAAGCTATTTCATTTAAACCGCAAGTATTTGAAGGAAAATCATTTTCTTCGCCTGGATTTGAAGATAAGCCATCTACTTCGCATTGATTTGAAGCTAAATCATGTGTTTCGCTTGTATTTGATGCTAACTCGATTGCAACGCATGCAGTTGAAGCTAAATTATGTATATCACAAGTATTTGAAGCTAAACCATTTGTTTCGCATGGATTTGAAGATAAGCCTCCTACATCGCATTGATTTGAGCTAAATCATGTATTTCGCTTGTATTTGAAGCTAACTCGCTTGCTTCGCATTCAGTTGAAGCTTAATTATGAATGTCACAAGTATTTGAAGCTAAACCATTCGTTTCGCATGGATTTGAAGCTAAGCCTTCTACTTCTCATTGATTTGATGCTACATTATGTGTTTCGCATGGATTTGAAGCTAAATTATGTGTTTCGATTGGATTTGAAGCTAAATCGTTTGTTTCGCATGCAGTTGAAGCTCAGTCTTGTATATCACAAGTATTTGAAACTTATTCATTCAGTCCGCATGGATTTGAAGCTAAGCCTTCTACTTCGCATTGATTTCAAGCTAAACCATGTGTTTCGCATGGATTTGAAGCTAACTCATTTGTTTCGTCTGCATTTGAAACTATATCACTTATATCGCAAGTATCTGAAGTTGAACCATTTGTTTCGCATGGATTTGAAGCTACATCATGTGTTTCCCTTGGATTTGCAGCTAACTCGTTGTTTGGCATGCAGTTGAAGCTAAATCATGTATATCTCAAGTATTGGAAGCTAAACAATTTGTTTCGCATGTATTTGTAGATAAGCCTTCTTCTTCGTATTGATTTGACGTTAAATCACGTGTTTCGCTTGGATTTGAAGCTAACTCGTTCGTTTCGCATGCAGTTGAAGCTAAATCATGTATATCGCAAGTATTTGAAGCTAAACCATTAGTTTCGCATGGATTTGAAGATAAGCCTTATACTTCGCATTGATTTGAAGCTAAATCATGTATTTCGTGTGGATTTGAAGCTAACTCGTTTGTTTCTCCTGCATTTGAAGCAAAATCATGTATATCACACATATTTGAAGCTAATACATTTGTTTCGCATGGATTCGATGATCAGCCTTCTATTTCGCATAGATTTGAAGCTAAATCGTGTGTTTCGCATGGATTTGAAGCTAACTCGTTTGTTTCGCATGCAGTTGAAGCTAAATCATGAATATCACAAGTATTTGAAGCTGAACCATATGTTTCGCATGAATATTAAGCATGTGCTTCGAATGAATTTGAAGCTAAATCAAGTGTTTCACTTGGATTTGAAGCTAACTCGTTTGTTTCGCTTGCTGTTGAATATAAATCATGTATATCACAAGTATTTGAAGCTGAACCATTTGTTTCGCATGGATTAGAAGCTAAGCCTTCTACTTCGGGTTGACTTGATACTAAATCATGTTTTTCGTTTGGATTTGAAGCAAACTCGTTTGTTTCGCATGCATTTCAATCTATTTCATTTATATCACAAGTATTTGAAGGTAAATCATTTATTTCGCTTGGATTTGAAGCGAAGCCTTCTACTTCGCATTGATTTGAAGCTGAATCATATGTTTCGCTTGGATTTGAAGCTAACTCGCTGGTTTCGCATGCTGTTGAAGCTAAATCATGTACAAAACAAGTATTTGAATCTCAACCATTTGTTTCGCATGGATCTGAAGCTAAGCCTTCTACTTCGCATTGATTCGAAGCTAAATCAAGTGTTCCGCTAGGATTTGAAGATAAGCCATCTACTTCGCTTTGATATTAATCTAAATCATGTGTCTCGCATTGATTTGAAGCTAAATCATGTGTTTCGCATGGATTTAAAGCTAACTCGTTGTTTGGCATGCAGTTGAAGCTAAATCATGTATATCTCAAGTATTGGAAGCTAAACAATTTGTTTCGCATGTATTTGTAGATAAGCCTTCTTCTTCGTATTGATTTGACGTTAAATCATGTGTTTCGCTTGGATTTGATGCTAACTCGTTCGTTTCGCATGCAGTTTAAGCTAAATCATGTATATCGCAAGTATTTGAAGCTAAACCATTAGTTTCGCATGGATTTGAAGTTAAGACTTATACTTCGCATTGATTTGAAGATAAATCATGTATTTCGTGTGGATTTGCAGCTAACTCGTTGTTTGGCATGCAGTTGAAGCTAAATCATGTATATCTCAAGTATTGGAATCTAAACAATTTGTTTCGCATGTATTTGTAGATAAGCCTTCTTCTTCGTATTGATTTGACGTTAAATCACGTGTTTCGCTTGGATTTGAAGCTAACTCGTTTGTTTCGCATGCAGTTGAAGCTAAGTCATGAATATCACAAGTATTTGAAGCTGAACCATATGTTTCGCATGAATATTAAGCATGTGCTTCGAATGAATTTGAAGCTAAATCAAGTGTTTCGCTTGGATTTGAAGCTAACTCGTTTGTTTCGCTTGCTGTTGAATATAAATCATGTATATCACAAGTATTTGAAGCTGAACCATTTGTTACGCATGGATTTGAAACCACGCCGTCTACTTCGCATTGATTTTAAGCTGAATCATGTGTTTCGCTTGTATTTGAAGATAACTCGTTTGTTTCTCATGTAGTTGAAGCTAAATCATGTATATCACAAGCATTTGAAACTAAACCATTTGATTCGCATGGACTTGAAGCTATGCCTTCTACTTCGCATTGATTTGAAGCTGAAACAAGTGTTTCGCTTGAATTTGAAGCAAAGTCGTTGGTTTCGCATGCAGTTGAAGCTAAATCATGTATGAAACAAGTATTTTAAGCTATACCATTTGTTTCGCATGGATTTGAAGCTAAGCCTTCTACTTCGCATTGATTTGAAGCTAAATCATGTGTTTCGCATGGATTTGAAGCTAACTTGTTTGTTTCGCATGCATTTGAGGCTAAATCATGTATATCACAAGTATTTGAATCTAAATGATTTGTTTCGCATGGTTTCGAAGATTAGCCTTCTACTTCGTATTGAATTGAAGCTAAATCACGTGTTTCGCTTGGATTTGAAGCTAATTCGCACGTTTCTCACGCAGTTGAATCTGAATCATGTATATCACAACTATTTGAAACTGAACCATTTGATTGGCATGGATTTGAAGCTGAGCCTGCCTCTTCGCATTTATTTGAAGCTAAATCATGTGTTTCGAATGGATTTGAAGGTAACTCGTTTGTTTCGCCTGCATTTGAAGCTAAATTGTGTATATCACAAGTATTTGAAGCTAAATGATTTGTTTCGCATTGATTCGAAGATACGCCTTATACGTCGCACTGATTTGAAGCTAAATCATGTGTTTCGCATGGATTTGAACCTAAATCGTTTGTTTCGCATGCAGTTGAAGCTAAATCATGTATATCACAAGTATTTGAACCTAAACCATTTGATTCGCATGGATTTGAAGCTCAGCCTTCTACTTCGTATTGAATTGAAGCTAAATCACGTGTTTCGCTAGGATTTGAAGCTAATTCGCTCGTTTCGCACGCAGTTGAATCTGAATCATGTATATCACAACTATTTGAAACTAAACCATTTGATTCGCATGGATTTGAAGCTGAGCCTTCCTCTTCGCATTTATTTGAAGCTAAATCATGTGTTTCGCTTGGATTTGAAGCTAACTCGTTCGTTTCGCATGCAGTTGAATCTAAATCTTGTATATCACAAGTATTTGACGCTAAACCAATTGTTTCGCATGGATTTGAAGATAAGCCTTCCTCTTCGCATTTATTTGAAGCTAAATCATGTGATCCGCAAGGATTAGAAGCTAAGCCTTCAACTTCGCATTGATTTGAAACTAAACCATTTGATTCGCATGGATTTAAAGCTAAGTCTTCTACTTCGCATTGATTTGAAGCTAAATCATGTGTTTCGCATGGATTTGAAGCTAACTCGTTTGTTTCGCCTGCATTTGAAGCTAAATCGTGTATATCACAAGTATTTGAAGCTAAATGATTTGTTTCGTATTGATTCGAAGATACGCCTTATACTACACAGTGATTTGAAGCTAAATCATGTGTTTCGCATGGATTTGAACCTAAATCGTTTGTTTCGCATGCAGTTGAAGCTAAATCATGTATATCACAAGTATTTGAACCTAAACAATTTGATTCGCATGGATTTGAAGCTAAGCCTTCCTCTTCGCATTTATTTGAAGCTAAATCATGTGATTCGCAAGGATTAGAAGCTAAGCCTTCAACTTCGCAATTGATTTGAAGCTAAATAACTTGTTTCGCTGGGATTTGAAGCTAAGTCTTCTACTTCGCATTGATTTGAAGCAAAATCATGTGTTTCTCATGGATTTGAAGCTAACTGGTTTGTTTGGCGTGCAGTTGAAGCTAAATCATGTATATCACAAGTATTTAAAGCTAAACCATTTGTTTGGCATGGATTTGAAGATCAGCCTTCTACTTCGCATTGATTTGAAGCTGAATCCTGTGTTTCGCATGGATTTGAAGCTAACTCGTTTGTTTCGCATGCTCTTGAAGCTAAATCAAGTATATCACAAGTACTTGAAGCAAAACCATTTGTTTCGCATGGATTCGAAGTCAACCCTTCTACTTCGCATTCATTTGAAGATAAATAATGTGTTTCGCTTGGATTTGAAACTAACTCGTTTGTATCGCACGCACTTGAATCTAAATCAAGTATATCACAAGTATTTGAAGCTAAACAGTTTGATTCGCATGGATCTGAAGCTAAGCCTTCTACTTCGCATTGATTTGAAGACAAATCATGTGTTTCGCTTGGATTTTAAGCTAACTCATTTGTTTCACATGCAGTTGAAGCTAAATCATGTATATCACAAGTGTTTGAAGCTAAACCATTTGTTTTGCATGGATTCGAAGATAAGCCTTCTACTTCGCATTGATTTGAAGCTAAACCATGTGTTTCGCTTGGATTTGTACCTAACTCGATTGTTTCGCTTGCTTTTGAAGCTAATTTATGTTTATCACAAATATTTGAAGCTAAATCATTTTTTTCGCATGGATTTGAAGCTGAGCCTTCTACATCGCATTGATTGGAAGCTGAATCATGTCTATCGCTTGAATTTGTAGCTAACACGTTTGTTTCACATGCAGTTGAAGCTGAATCATGTATATCACAATTGTTTGAAGCTAAATCATGTGAGTCGCTTGGATTTGAAGCTAATCCTTCTACTTCGCATTGATTTGAAGGTAAATCATGTGATACGCATGGATTTGAAACTAACTCGTTTGTTTCGCATGCATTTGAAGCTAAATCATGTATATCACAAGTATTTGAATCTAAATGATTTGTTTTGCATGGTTTCGAAGATTAGCCTTCTACTTCGCATTGATTTGAAGCTAAATCACGTGATTCCTTTGGAATTGAAGTATTCTCGTATGTTTCGCATGCTGTTGAAGCTAAATCATGTATATCACAAGTATTTGAACCTAAACCATTCGTTTCGCATGAATTTGAAGCTCAGCCTTCTACTTCGTATTGAATTGAAGCTAAATCACGTGTTTCGCTTGGATTTGAAGCTAATTCGCTCGTTTCGCACGCAGTTGAATCTGAATCATGTATATCACAACTATTTGAAACTAAACCATTTGATTCGCATGGATTTGAAGCAGAGCCTTCCTCTTCGCATTTATTTGAAGCTAAATCATGTGTTTCGCATGGATTTGAAGCTAACTCGTTCGTTTCGCATGCAGTTGCTGCTAAATCATGTATATTACAACTATTTGAAGCTAAACCATCTGTTTCGTGTGGATTCGAAGATCAGCCATCTACTTCGCATTGATTTGAAGCTAAATCATGTGTTTCGCATGGATTTGAAGCTAACGCGTGTGTTTCGCATGCAGTTGAAGCTAAATCATGTATATCACAAGTATTTGAAGCTAAACCATTTGGTTCCCATGGATTTAAGGCTAGGCCTTCTACTTCGCATTGATTTGGAATTATAATCATGTGTTTCGCTTGGATTTGAAGCTAACTCGTTTGTTTTGCATGCACTTGAATATAAATCAAGCATATCACAAGTATTTGAAGCTAAACCAGTTGTTTCGCATGGATTCGAAGATCAGCCTTCTACTTCGCTTTTACTTGAAGCTAAATCATGTGTTTCGCATGGATTTGAAGCTAAGTCGTTTGTTTCGCATGCAGTTGAAGCTAAGTCATGTATATCACAAGTATTTGAAGCTAAACCATTGGATTCGCATGGATTTGAAGCTAGGCGTTCTACTTCGCATTGATCTGAAGCTAAATCATGTGTTTCGCTTGGATTTGAAGCTAACTGGTTTGTTTCGCATGCAGTTGAAGCTAAATCATGTATATCAGAAGTATTTGAAGCTAAACCATTTGTTTCGCATGAATATTAAGCTAAACCATGTGTTTCGCATGAATTTGTCGATAAATCATGTGTTTCGCTTATCTATGAAGCTAACCTGCTTGTTTCGCCGGCATTTTAAGCTAAATCATGTATATCAGAAATATTTGAAGCTAAACCATTTGTTTCGCATTGATTCGATGATAAGCCTTCTACTTCGCATTGATTTGAAGCTAAATCATGTGTTTCGCATGGATTTGAAGCTAACTGGTTTGTTTCGCGTGCAGTTGAAGCTAAATCATGTATATCACAAGTATTTGTAGCTAAACCATTTGTTTCGCATGGATTTGAAGATCAGCCTTCTACTTCGCATTGATTTGAAGCTGAATCCTGTGTTTCGCATGGATTTGAAGCTAACTCGTTTGTTTCGCATGCTCTTGAAGCTAAATCAAGTATATCACAAGTACTTGAAGCAAAACCATTTGTTTCGCATGGATTCGAAGTCAACCCTTCTACTTCGCATTGATTTGAAGATAAATAATGTGTTTTGCTTGGATTTGAAACTAACTCGTTTGTATCGCACGCACTTGAATCTAAATCAAGTATATCACAAGTATTTGAAGCTAAACAGTTTGATTCGCATGGATCTGAAGCTAAGCCTTCTACTTCGCATTGATTTGAAGACAAATCATGTGTTTCACTTGGATTTTAAGCTAACTCATTTGTTTCACATGCAGTTGAAGCTAAATCATGTATATCACAAGTGTTTGAAGCTAAACCATTTGTTTTGCATGGATTCGAAGATAAGCCTTCTACTTCGCATTGATTTGAAGCTAAATCATGTGTTTCGCATGGATTTGAAGCTAACTGGTTTGTTTCGCGTGCAGTTGAAGCTAAATCATGTATATCATAAGTATTTAAAGCTAAACCATTTGTTTGGCATGAATATTAAGCTAAACCATGTGTTTCGCATGAATTTGTCGATAAATCATGTGTTTCGCTTGGCTATGAAGCTAACTCGTTTGTTTCGCCTGCAGTTGAAGCTAAATCATGTATATCACAAGTATTTGAAGCTAAACCATTTGTTTCGCATGGATTCGAAGATCAGCCTTCTGCTTCGCATTGATTTGATGTTAAATCATATGTTTCGCTTGGATTTGAAACTAACTCGTTTGTATCGCACGCACTTGAATCTAAATCAAGTATATCACAAGTGTTTGAAGCTAAACAGTTTGATTCGCATGGATCTGAAGCTAAGCCTTCTACCTCGCATTGATTTGAAGATAAATCATGTGTTTCGCTTGGATTTGAAGCTAATTCGTTTGTTTCCCATGCACTTGAATCTAAACTATGCATATCACATGTATTTAAAGCTAAACCGTTTGATTCGCATGGATTTGAAGCTAAGCCTTCTACCTCGCATTGATTTGAACATAAATCATGTGTTTCGCTTGGATTTGAAGCTAACTCGTTTGTTTCGCACGCACTTGAATCTAAATCAACTATATCACAAGTATTTGAAGCTAAACCGTTTGATTCGCATGGATTTGAAGCTAAGCCTTCTACTTCGCATTGATTTGAAGCTAAATCATGTGTTTCGCATGGATTTCAAGCGCACTCGTTTGTTTCGCATGCAGTTGAAGCTAAATCATATATATCACAAGTATTTGAAATTGAAACATTTGGTTCGCATGAATATTAAGCTAAACCATGTGTTTCGCATGAATTTGTCGATAAATCATGTGTTTCGCTTATTTATGAAGCTAACTCGTTTGTTTCGCCGACATTTTAAGCTAAATCATGTATATTAGAAATATTTGAAGCTAAACCATTTGATTCGCATGGATTCGAAGAAAAGACTTCTACTTCGCATTGATTTTAAGCTAAATCATGTGTTTCGTATTCATTTGAAGCTACCTTGTTTGTTTCGCATGCAGTTGAATCTAATTATGTATATCACAAGTATTTGAACTGCACCATTCGTATCGCATGAATATTATGTTAAACCATGTTTTTCGCATGAATTTGAAGCTCAAACTTCTACATCGCATGGATATGTAGCTAAAACATGTGTTTCGCTTGGATTTGAAGCTAACTCGTTTGTTTTGCATGCACTAGAAGCTAAATCATGTATATCACAAGTATTTGAGCCAAAACCAGTTGTTTCGCATGGATTCGAAGATAAGCCTTCTACTTCGCATTGATATTAATCTAAATGATGTGTTTCGCATGGATTTGAAGCTAACTCGTTTGTTTCGCATGCAGTTGAAGCTAAGTCATGTATATCACAAGTATTTGAAGCTAAACCATTGGATTCGCATGGATTTGAAGCTAGGCGTTCTACTTCGCATTGATCTGAAGCTAAATCATGTGTTTCGCTTGGATTTGAAGCTAACTGGTTTGTTTCGCATGCAGTTGAAGCTAAATCATGTATATCAGAAGTATTTGAAGCTAAACCATTTGTTTCGCATGAATATTAAGCTAAACCATGTGTTTCGCATGAATTTGTCGATAAATCATGTGTTTCGCTTATCTATGAAGCTAACTCGCTTGTTTCGCCGGCATTTTAAGCTAAATCATGTATATCAGAAATATTTGAAGCTAAACCATTTGTTTCGCATTGATTCGATGATAAGCCTCCTACTTCGCATTGATTTTAAGCTAAATCATGTGTTTCGTATTCATTTGAAGCTACCTCGTTTGTTTCGCATGCAGTTGAATCTAATTATGTATATCCCAAGTATTTGAAGCTAAACCATTTGTCTCGCATGGATTCGAATATAAGCCTTCTACTTCGCATTCATTTGAAGCCAAATCATGTGTTTCGCATGGATTTGAAGCTAACTCGTTTCTTTCGCATGCTGTTGCTGCTAAATCATGTATATTACAACTATTTGAAGCTAAACCATCTGTTTCGTGTGGATTCGAATATCAGCCTTCTACTTCGCATTGATTTGAAGCTAAATCATGTGTTTCGCATGCATCTGAAGGTAACTCGTATGTTTCGCCTGCATTTGAAGCTATATCACTTATATTGGCAAGTATTTGAAGCTAAATCTTTCGTTTCGGGTGGATTTAAAACTAAGCCTTCTACTTCACGTTGATTTGAACTTAATTCATGTTTTTCGCTGGATTGAAGCTAACTCGATTGTTTCGCATGCATTTGAAGCTAAATGATGTATATCACAAGTATTTGAGGCTAAACCATTTGTTTCGCATTGATTCGAAGATAAGCCTTGGTCTTGGCATTGATTTGAAGCTAAATCATGTGTTTCACATGGATTTGATGCTAAGCCTGCTACATCGCATTGATTTGAAGCCAAATCATGTGTTTTCGCATGGGTTTAGAGCTAACTCGTTATTTCGCCTGCATTTGGAGCTAAATCATGTATATCACAAATATTTGAAGCTAAACCATTTGTCTCGCATGGATTCGAAGATAAGCTTTCTACTTCGCATTGATATTAATCTAAATGATGTGTTTCGCATGGATTTGAAGCTAACTCGTTTGTTTCGCATGCAGTTGAATCTAAACCATGTATATCCCAAGTATTTGAGCTAAACCATTTGTTTCACATGGATTCGAAGATCAGCCTTCTGCTTCGCATTGATTTGATGTTAAATCATATGTTTCGAATGGATTTGAAGCCTATCTCGTTTGTTTCGCATGCACTTGAATATAAATCAAGTATATCACAAGTATTCGAAGCTAAACCGTTTGATTCGCATGGATTTGAAGCAAAGCCTTCTACTTCGCATTGAATTGAAGATAGCTCGTTTGTTTCGCATGCAGTTGAAGCTAAATCATGTATATCACAAGTATTTGTAGCTAAACGATTTGTTTCGCATGGATTTGAAGATCAGCCTTCTACTTCGCATTGATTTGAAGCTGAATCCTGTGTTTCGCATGGATTTGAAGCTAACTCGTTTGTTTCGCATGCTCTTGAAGCTAAATCAAGTATATCAGAAGTACTTGAAGCAAAACCATTTGTTTCGCATGGATTCGAAGACAACCCTTCTACTTCGCATTGATTTGAAGATAAATAATGTGTTTCGCTTGGATTTGGAAACTAACTCGTTTGCATCGCACGCACTTGAATCTAAATCAAGTATATCACAAGTATTTGAAGCTAAACAGTTTGATTCGCATGGATCTGAAGCTAAGCCTTCTACTTCGCATTGATTTGAAGACAAATCATGTGTTTCGCTTGGATTTTAAGCTAGCTCGTTTGTTTCACATGCAGTTGAAGCTAAATCATGTATATCACAAGTGTTTGAAGCTAAACCATTTGTTTTGCATGGATTCGAAGATAAGCCTTCTACTTCGCATTGATTTGAAGCTAAACCATGTGTTTCGCTTGGATTTGTACCTAACTCGATTGTTTCGCTTGCATTTGAAGCTAATTTATGTTTATCACAAATATTTGAAGCTAAATCATTTTTTTCGCATGGATTTGAAGCTGAGCCTTCTACATCGCATTGATTGGAAGCTGAATCATGTCTATCGCTTGAATTTGTAGCTAACACGTTTGTTTCACATGCAGTTGAAGCTGAATCATGTATATCACAATTGTTTGAAGCTAAATCATGTGAGTCGCTTGGATTTGAAGCTAATCCTTCTACTTCGCATTGATTTGAAGGTAAATCATGTGATACGCATGGATTTGAAACTAACTCGTTTGTTTCGCATGCATTGGAAGCTAAATCATGTATATCACAAGTATTTGAATCTAAATGATTTGTTTTGCATGGTTTCGAAGATTAGCCTTCTACTTCGCATTGATTTGAAGCTAAATCACGTGATTCCTTTGGAATTGAAGTATTCTCGTATGTTTCGCATGCTGTTGAAGCTAAATCATGTATATCACAAGTATTTGAACCTAAACCATTCGTTTCGCATGAATTTGAAGCTCAGCCTTCTACTTCGTATTGAATTGAAGCTAAATCACGTGTTTCGCTTGGATTTGAAGCTAATTCGCTCGTTTCGCACGCAGTTGAATCTGAATCATGTATATCACAACTATTTGAAACTAAACCATTTGATTCGCATGGATTTGAAGCAGAGCCTTCCTCTTCGCATTTATTTGAAGCTAAATCATGTGTTTCGCATGGATTTGAAGCTAACTCGTTTGTTTCGCCTGCATTTGAAGCTAAATCGTGTATATCACAAGTATTTGAACCTAAACAATTTGATTCGCATGGATTTGAAGCTAACGCGTGTGTTTCGCATGCAGTTGAAGCTAAATCATGTATATCACAAGTATTTGAAGCTAAACCATTTGGTTCCCATGGATTTAAGGCTAGGCCTTCTACTTCGCATTGATTTGGAATTATAATCATGTGTTTCGCTTGGATTTGAAGCTAACTCGTTTGTTTTGCATGCACTTGAATATAAATCAAGCATATCACAAGTATTTGAAGCTAAACCAGTTGTTTCGCATGGATTCGAAGATCAGCCTTCTACTTCGCTTTTACTTGAAGCTAAATCATGTGTTTCGCATGGATTTGAAGCTAAGTCGTTTGTTTCGCATGCAGTTGAAGCTAAGTCATGTATATCACAAGTATTTGAAGCTAAACCATTGGATTCGCATGGATTTGAAGCTAGGCGTTCTACTTCGCATTGATCTGAAGCTAAATCATGTGTTTCGCTTGGATTTGAAGCTAACTGGTTTGTTTCGCATGCAGTTGAAGCTAAATCATGTATATCAGAAGTATTTGAAGCTAAACCATTTGTTTCGCATGAATATTAAGCTAAACCAAGTGTTTCGCATGAATTTGTCGATAAATCATGTGTTTCGCTTATCTATGAAGCTAACCTGCTTGTTTCGCCGGCATTTTAAGCTAAATCATGTATATCAGAAATATTTGAAGCTAAACCATTTGTTTCGCATTGATTCGATGATAAGCCTTCTACTTCGCATTGATTTGAAGCTAAATCATGTGTTTCGCATGGATTTGAAGCTAACTGGTTTGTTTCGCGTGCAGTTGAAGCTAAATCATGTATATCACAAGTATTTGTAGCTAAACCATTTGTTTCGCATGGATTTGAAGATCAGCCTTCTACTTCGCATTGATTTGAAGCTGAATCCTGTGTTTCGCATGGATTTGAAGCTAACTCGTTTGTTTCGCATGCTCTTGAAGCTAAATCAAGTATATCACAAGTACTTGAAGCAAAACCATTTGTTTCGCATGGATTCGAAGTCAACCCTTCTACTTCGCATTGATTTGAAGATAAATAATGTGTTTTGCTTGGATTTGAAACTAACTCGTTTGTATCGCACGCACTTGAATCTAAATCAAGTATATCACAAGTATTTGAAGCTAAACAGTTTGATTCGCATGGATCTGAAGCTAAGCCTTCTACTTCGCATTGATTTGAAGACAAATCATGTGTTTCACTTGGATTTTAAGCTAACTCATTTGTTTCACATGCAGTTGAAGCTAAATCATGTATATCACAAGTGTTTGAAGCTAAACCATTTGTTTTGCATGGATTCGAAGATAAGCCATCTACTTCGCATTGATTTGAAGCTAAATCATGTGTTTCGCATGGATTTGAAGCTAACTGGTTTGTTTCGCGTGCAGTTGAAGCTAAATCATGTATATCATAAGTATTTAAAGCTAAACCATTTGTTTGGCATGAATATTAAGCTAAACCATGTGTTTCGCATGAATTTGTCGATAAATCATGTGTTTCGCTTGGCTATGAAGCTAACTCGTTTGTTTCGCCTGCAGTTGAAGCTAAATCATGTATATCACAAGTATTTGAAGCTAAACCATTTGTTTCGCATGGATTCGAAGATCAGCCTTCTGCTTCGCATTGATTTGATGTTAAATCATATGTTTCGCTTGGATTTGGAACTAACTCGTTTGTATCGCACGCACTTGAATCTAAATCAAGTATATCACAAGTGTTTGAAGCTAAACAGTTTGATTCGCATGGATCTGAAGCTAAGCCTTCTACCTCGCATTGATTTGAAGATAAATCATGTGTTTCGCTTGGATTTGAAGCTAATTCGTTTGTTTCCCATGCACTTGAATCTAAACTATGCATATCACATGTATTTAAAGCTAAACCGTTTGATTCGCATGGATTTGAAGCTAAGCCTTCTACCTCGCATTGATTTGAACATAAATCATGTGTTTCGCTTGGATTTGAAGCTAACTCGTTTGTTTCGCACGCACTTGAATCTAAATCAACTATATCACAAGTATTTGAAGCTAAACCGTTTGATTCGCATGGATTTGAAGCTAAGCCTTCTACTTCGCATTGATTTGAAGCTAAATCATGTGTTTCGCATGGATTTCAAGCGCACTCGTTTGTTTCGCATGCAGTTGAAGCTAAATCATATATATCACAAGTATTTGAAATTGAAACATTTGGTTCGCATGAATATTAAGCTAAACCATGTGTTTCGCATGAATTTGTCGATAAATCATGTGTTTCGCTTATTTATGAAGCTAACTCGTTTGTTTCGCCGACATTTTAAGCTAAATCATGTATATTAGAAATATTTGAAGCTAAACCATTTGATTCGCATGGATTCGAAGAAAAGACTTCTACTTCGCATTGATTTTAAGCTAAATCATGTGTTTCGTATTCATTTGAAGCTACCTTGTTTGTTTCGCATGCAGTTGAATCTAATTATGTATATCACAAGTATTTGAACTGCACCATTCGTATCGCATGAATATTATGTTAAACCATGTTTTTCGCATGAATTTGAAGCTCAAACTTCTACATCGCATGGATATGTAGCTAAAACATGTGTTTCGCTTGGATTTGAAGCTAACTCGTTTGTTTTGCATGCACTAGAAGCTAAATCATGTATATCACAAGTATTTGAGCCAAAACCAGTTGTTTCGCATGGATTCGAAGATAAGCCTTCTACTTCGCATTGATATTAATCTAAATGATGTGTTTCGCATGGATTTGAAGCTAACTCGTTTGTTTCGCATGCAGTTGAAGCTAAGTCATGTATATCACAAGTATTTGAAGCTAAACCATTGGATTCGCATGGATTTGAAGCTAGGCGTTCTACTTCGCATTGATCTGAAGCTAAATCATGTGTTTCGCTTGGATTTGAAGCTAACTGGTTTGTTTCGCATGCAGTTGAAGCTAAATCATGTATATCAGAAGTATTTGAAGCTAAACCATTTGTTTCGCATGAATATTAAGCTAAACCATGTGTTTCGCATGAATTTGTCGATAAATCATGTGTTTCGCTTATCTATGAAGCTAACTCGCTTGTTTCGCCGGCATTTTAAGCTAAATCATGTATATCAGAAATATTTGAAGCTAAACCATTTGTTTCGCATTGATTCGATGATAAGCCTTCTACTTCGCATTGATTTTAAGCTAAATCATGTGTTTCGTATTCATTTGAAGCTACCTCGTTTGTTTCGCATGCAGTTGAATCTAATTATGTATATCAAAAGTATTTGAAACTATACCATTTGATTCGCATGGATTTGAAGCTAAGCCTTCTACTTCGCATTGATTTGAAGCTAAATCATGTGTTTCGCTAGGATTTGAAGCTAACTCGTTTGTTTCTCATGCAGTTGAATCTAAACCATGTATATCCCAAGTATTTGAAGCTAAACCATTTGTCTCGCATGGATTCGAATATAAGCCTTCTACTTCGCATTCATTTGAAGCCAAATCATGTGTTTCGCATGGATTTGAAGCTAACTCGTTTCTTTCGCATGCTGTTGCTGCTAAATCATGTATATTACAACTATTTGAAGCTAAACCATCTGTTTCGTGTGGATTCGAATATCAGCCTTCTACTTCGCATTGATTTGAAGCTAAATCATGTGTTTCGCATGCATCTGAAGGTAACTCGTATGTTCGCCTGCATTTGAAGCTATATCACTTATATTGGCAAGTATTTGAAGCTAAATCTTTCGTTTCGGGTGGATTTAAAACTAAGCCTTCTACTTCACGTTGATTTGAACTTAATTCATGTTTTTCGCTGGATTTGAAGCTAACTCGATTGTTTCGCATGCATTTGAAGCTAAATGATGTATATCACAAGTATTTGAGGCTAAACCATTTGTTTCGCATTGATTCGAAGATAAGCCTTGGTCTTGGCATTGATTTGATGTTAAATCATATGTTTCGAATGGATTTGAAGCTATCTCGTTTGTTTCGCATGCACTTGAATATAAATCAAGTATATCACAAGTATTCGAAGCTAAACCGTTTGATTCGCATGGATTTGAAGCAAAGCCTTCTACTTCGCATTGAATTGAAGATAGCTCGTTTGTTTCGCATGCAGTTGAAGCTAAATCATGTATATCACAAGTATTTGTAGCTAAACGATTAGTTTCGCATGGATTTGAAGATCAGCCTTCTACTTCGCATTGATTTGAAGCTGAATCCTGTGTTTCGCATGGATTTGAAGCTAACTCGTTTGTTTCGCATGCTCTTGAAGCTAAATCAAGTATATCAGAAGTACTAGAAGCAAAACCATTTGTTTCGCATGGATTCGAAGACAACCCTTCTACTTCGCATTGATTTGAAGATAAATAATGTGTTTCGCTTGGATTTGAAACTAACTCGTTTGCATCGCACGCACTTGAATCTAAATCAAGTATATCACAATTATTTGAAGCTAAACAGTTTGATTCGCATGGATCTGAAGCTAAGCCTTCTACTTCGCATTGATTTGAAGACAAATCATGTGTTTCGCTTGGATTTTAAGCTAGCTCGTTTGTTTCACATGCAGTTGAAGCTAAATCATGTATATCACAAGTGTTTGAAGCTAAACCATTTGTTTTGCATGGATTCGAAGATAAGCCTTCTACTTCGCATTGATTTGAAGCTAAACCATGTGTTTCGCTTGGATTTGTACCTAACTCGATTGTTTCGCTTGCATTTGAAGCTAATTTATGTTTATCACAAATATTTGAAGCTAAATCATTTTTTTCGCATGGATTTGAAGCTGAGCCTTCTACATCGCATTGATTGGAAGCTGAATCATGTCTATCGCTTGAATTTGTAGCTAACACGTTTGTTTCACATGCAGTTGAAGCTGAATCATGTATATCACAATTGTTTGAAGCTAAATCATGTCAGTCGCTTGGATTTGAAGCTAATCCTTCTACTTCGCATTGATTTGAAGGTAAATCATGTCATACGCATGGATTTGAAACTAACTCGTTTGTTTCGCATGCATTTGAAGCTAAATCATGTATATCACAAGTATTTGAATCTAAATGATTTGTTTTGCATGGTTTCGAAGATTAGCCTTCTACTTCGCATTGATTGAAGCTAAATCACGTGATTCCCTTTGGAATT
The DNA here is from genome assembly GCF_051020955.1 of Megalopta genalis. Taxonomy (NCBI): domain Eukaryota; kingdom Metazoa; phylum Arthropoda; class Insecta; order Hymenoptera; family Halictidae; genus Megalopta; species Megalopta genalis. The sequence goes on along the minus strand of NW_027476201.1, from coordinate 18,625 downwards.
GAAGTATTCTCGTATGTTTCGCATGCTGTTGAAGCTAAATCATGTATATCACAAGTATTTGAACCTAAACCATTCGTTTCGCATGAATTTGAAGCTCAGCCTTCTACTTCGTATTGAATTGAAGCTAAATCACGTGTTTCGCTTGGATTTGAAGCTAATTCGCTCGTTTCGCACGCAGTTGAATCTGAATCATGTATATCACAACTATTTGAAACTAAACCATTTGATTCGCATGGATTTGAAGCAGAGCCTTCCTCTTCGCATTTATTTGAAGCTAAATCATGTGTTTCGCATGGATTTGAAGCTAACTCGTTTGTTTCGCCTGCATTTGAAGCTAAATCGTGTATATCACAAGTATTTGAACCTAAACAATTTGATTCGCATGGATTTGAAGCTAAGCCTTCTACTTCGAATTGATTAGAAACTAAGTCATGTGTTTCGCTTGGATTTGAAGCTAACTCGTTCGTTTCGCATGCAGTTGCTGCTAAATCATGTATATTACAACTATTTGAAGCTAAACCATCTGTTTCGTGTGGATTCGAAGATCAGCCATCTACTTCGCATTGATTTGAAGCTAAATCATGTGTTTCGCATGGATTTGAAGCTAACGCGTGTGTTTCGCATGCAGTTGAAGCTAAATCATGTATATCACAAGTATTTGAAGCTAAACCATTTGGTTCCATGGATTTAAGGCTAGGCCTTCTACTTCGCATTGATTTGGAATTATAATCATGTGTTTCGCTTGGATTTGAAGCTAACTCGTTTGTTTTGCATGCACTTGAATATAAATCAAGCATATCACAAGTATTTGAAGCTAAACCAGTTGTTTCGCATGGATTCGAAGATCAGCCTTCTACTTCGCTTTTACTTGAAGCTAAATCATGTGTTTCGCATGGATTTGAAGCTAAGTCGTTTGTTTCGCATGCAGTTGAAGCTAAGTCATGTATATCACAAGTATTTGAAGCTAAACCATTGGATTCGCATGGATTTGAAGCTAGGCGTTCTACTTCGCATTGATCTGAAGCTAAATCATGTGTTTCGCTTGGATTTGAAGCTAACTCGTTTGTTTCGCATGCTGTTGAAGCTAAATCAAGTATATCAGAAGTACTTGAAGCAAAACCATTTGTTTCGCATGGATTCGAAGACAACCCTTCTACTTCGCATTGATTTGAAGCTAAATCATGTGTTTCGCATGGATTTGAAGCTAACGCGTGTGTTTCGCATGCAGTTGAAAGCTAAATCATGTATATCACAAGTATTTGAAGCTAAACCATTTGGTTCCCCATGGATTTAAGGCTAGGCCTTCTACTTCGCATTGATTTGGAATTATAATCATGTGTTTCGCTTGGATTTGAAGCTAACTCGTTTGTTTTGCATGCACTTGAATATAAATCAAGCATATCACAAGTATTTGAAGCTAAACCAGTTGTTTCGCATGGATTCGAAGATCAGCCTTCTACTTCGCTTTTACTTGAAGCTAAATCATGTGTTTCGCATGGATTTGAAGCTAAGTCGTTTGTTTCGCATGCAGTTGAAGCTAAGTCATGTATATCACAAGTATTTGAAGCTAAACCATTGGATTCGCATGGATTTGAAGCTAGGCGTTCTACTTCGCATTGATCTGAAGCTAAATCATGTGTTTCGCTTGGATTTGAAGCTAACTGGTTTGTTTCGCATGCAGTTGAAGCTAAATCATGTATATCAGAAGTATTTGAAGCTAAACCATTTGTTTCGCATGAATATTAAGCTAAACCATGTGTTTCGCATGAATTTGTCGATAAATCATGTGTTTCGCTTATCTATGAAGCTAACTCGCTTGTTTCGCCGGCATTTTAAGCTAAATCATGTATATCAGAAATATTTGAAGCTAAACCATTTGTTTCGCATTGATTCGATGATAAGCCTTCTACTTAGCATTGATTTTAAGCTAAATCATGTGTTTCGTATTCATTTGAAGCTACCTCGTTTGTTTCGCATGCAGTTGAATCTAATTATGTATATCAAAAGTATTTGAAACTATACCATTTGATTCGCATGGATTTGAAGCTAAGCCTTCTACTTCGCATTGATTTGAAGCTAAATCATGTGTTTCGCTAGGATTTGAAGCTAACTCGTTTGTTTCTCATGCAGTTGAATCTAAACCATGTATATCCCAAGTATTTGAAGCTAAACCATTTGTCTCGCATGGATTCGAATATAAGCCTTCTACTTCGCATTCATTTGAAGCCAAATCATGTGTTTCGCATGGATTTGAAGCTAACTCGTTTCTTTCGCATGCTGTTGCTGCTAAATCATGTATATTACAACTATTTGAAGCTAAACCATCTGTTTCGTGTGGATTCGAATATCAGCCTTCTACTTCGCATTGATTTGAAGCTAAATCATGTGTTTCGCATGCATCTGAAGGTAACTCGTATGTTTCGCCTGCATTTGAAGCTATATCACTTATATTGGCAAGTATTTGAAGCTAAATCTTTCGTTTCGGGTGGATTTAAAACTAAGCCTTCTACTTCACGTTGATTTGAACTTAATTCATGTTTTTCGCTGGATTTGAAGCTAACTCGATTGTTTCGCATGCATTTGAAGCTAAATGATGTATATCACAAGTATTTGAGGCTAAACCATTTGTTTCGCATTGATTCGAAGATAAGCCTTGGTCTTGGCATTGATTTGAAGCTAAATCATGTGTTTCACATGGATTTGATGCTAAGCCTGCTACATCGCATTGATTTGAAGCCAAATCATGTGTTTCGCATGGGTTTAGAGCTAACTCGTTATTTCGCCTGCATTTGGAGCTAAATCATGTATATCACAAATATTTGAAGCTAAACCATTTGTCTCGCATGGATTCGAAGATAAGCTTTCTACTTCGCATTGATATTAATCTAAATGATGTGTTTCGCATGGATTTGAAGCTAACTCGTTTGTTTCGCATGCAGTTGAATCTAAACCATGTATATCCCAAGTATTTGAGCTAAACCATTTGTTTCGCATGGATTCGAAGATCAGCCTTCTGCTTCGCATTGATTTGATGTTAAATCATATGTTTCGAATGGATTTGAAGCTATCTCGTTTGTTTCGCATGCACTTGAATATAAATCAAGTATATCACAAGTATTTGAAGCTAAACCGTTTGATTCGCATGGATTTGAAGCTAAGCCTTCTACTTCGCATTGAATTGAAGATAGCTCGTTTGTTTCGCATGCAGTTGAAGCTAAATCATGTATATCACAAGTATTTGTAGCTAAACCATTTGTTTCGCATGGATTTGAAGATCAGCCTTCTACTTCGCATTGATTTGAAGCTGAATCCTGTGTTTCGCATGGATTTGAAGCTAACTCGTTTGTTTCGCATGCTCTTGAAGCTAAATCAAGTATATCAGAAGTACTTGAAGCAAAACCATTTGTTTCGCATGGATTCGAAGACAACCCTTCTACTTCGCATTGATTTGAAGATAAATAATGTGTTTCGCTTGGATTTGAAACTAACTCGTTTGTATCGCACGCACTTGAATCTAAATCAAGTATATCACAAGTATTTGAAGCTAAACAGTTTGATTCGCATGGATCTGAAGCTAAGCCTTCTACTTCGCATTGAATTGAAGATAGCTCGTTTGTTTCGCATGCAGTTGAAGCTAAATCATGTATATCACAAGTATTTGTAGCTAAACCATTTGTTTCGCATGGATTTGAAGATCAGCCTTCTACTTCGCATTGATTTGAAGCTGAATCCTGTGTTTCGCATGGATTTGAAGCTAGCTCGTTTGTTTCGCATGCTCTTGAAGCTAAATCAAGTATATCAGAAGTACTTGAAGCAAAACCATTTGTTTCGCATGGATTCGAAGACAACCCTTCTACTTCGCATTGATTTGAAGATAAATAATGTGTTTCGCTTGGATTTGAAACTAACTCGTTTGTATCGCACGCACTTGAATCTAAATCAAGTATATCACAAGTATTTGAAGCTAAACAGTTTGATTCGCATGGATCTGAAGCTAAGCCTTCTACTTCGCATTGATTTGAAGACAAATCATGTGTTTCGCTTGGATTTTAAGCTAGCTCGTTTGTTTCACATGCAGTTGAAGCTAAATCATGTATATCACAAGTGTTTGAAGCTAAACCATTTGTTTTGCATGGATTCGAAGATAAGCCTTCTACTTCGCATTGATTTGAAGCTAAACCATGTGTTTCGCTTGGATTTGTACCTAACTCGATTGTTTCGCTTGCATTTGAAGCTAATTTATGTTTATCACAAATATTTGAAGCTAAATCATTTTTTTCGCATGGATTTGAAGCTGAGCCTTCTACATCGCATTGATTGGAAGCTGAATCATGTCTATCGCTTGAATTTGTAGCTAACACGTTTGTTTCACATGCAGTTGAAGCTGAATCATGTATATCACAATTGTTTGAAGCTAAATCATGTGAGTCGCTTGGATTTGAAGCTAATCCTTCTACTTCGCATTGATATTAATCTAAATGATGTGTTTCGCATGGATTTGAAGCTAACTCGTTTGTTTCGCATGCAGTTGAATCTAAACCATGTATATCCCAAGTATTTGAGCTAAACCATTTGTTTAGCATGGATTCGAATATAATCCTTCTACTTCGCATTCATTTGAAGCTAAATCATGTGTTTCGCATGGATTTGAAGCTAAACCATTTGTTTCGCATGAATATTAAGCTAAACCATGTGTTTCGCATGAATTTGTCGATAAATCATGTGTTTCGCTTATCTATGAAGCTAACTCGCTTGTTTCGCCGGCATTTTAAGCTAAATGATGTATATCACAAGTATTTGACGCTGAACCATTTGATCCGCATGGATTTGAAGCTAAGCCTTCTGTGTAGCATTGATTTGAAACTGAATCATGTGATGCCTTTGGATTTGAATCTATCTCGTTTGTTTCGCATGCTGTTGTCGCCAAATCATGTATATCACAAGTATTTGAACCTAAACCATTTTATTCGCATGGGTTTGAAGCTAAGCCTTCTACTTCGCATGGAATTGAAGCTCAATCATGTGTTTCGCATGGATTTGAAGCTAACTCGTTCGTTTCGCACGCAGTTGAATCTGAATCATGTATATCACAAGTATTTGAATCTAAACCATTTGATTCGCATGGATTTGAAGATAAGCGTTCTATATCGCATTGATTTGAAGCTCAATCATGTGATTCCTTTGGAATTGAAGTATTCTCGTATGTTTCGCATGCTGTTGAAGCTAAATCATGTATATCACAAGTATTTGAACCTAAACCATTCGTTTCGCATGAATTTGAAGCTCAGCCTTCTATTTCGTATTGAATTGAAGCTATATCACGTGTTTCGCTTAGATTTGAAGCTAATTCGCTCGTTTCGCACGCAGTTGAAGCTAAATCATGTATATCACAAGTATTTGAACCTAAACCATTCGTTTCGCATGAATTTGAAGCTCAGCCTTCTTCTTCGCATTGATTTGAAGCTAAATCATGTGTTTCGCTTGGATTTCAAGCTAACTCGTATGTTTCGCACGCTGTTGAAGATAAATCATGTATATTACAATTATTTGACGCTGAACCATTTGATCCGCATGGATTTGAAGCTAAGCCTTCTGTGTAGCATTGATTTGAAACTGAATCATGTGATGCCTTTGGATTTGAATCTATCTCGTTTGTTTCGCATGCTGTTGACGCCAAATCATGTATATCACAAGTATTTGAACATAAACCATTTTATTCGCATGGGTTTGAAGCTAAGCCTTCTACTTCGCATTGAATTGAAGCTCAATCATGTGTTTCGCTTGGATTTGAAGCTAACTCGTTCGTTTCGCACGCAGTTGAATCTGAATCATGTATATCACAAGTATTTGAATCTAAACCATTTGATTCGCATGGATTTGAAGATAAGCCTTCTACTTCGCATTGAATTGAAGCTAAATCATGTGTTTCGCACGGATTTGAATCTAACTCGATTGTTTCGCATGCCGTTGAAGCTAAATCATGTATATGACAAGTATTTGAAGCTAATCCATTTGTTTCGCATGGATTCAAAGATCAGTCTTCTACTTCGCATTGATTTGAATCTAAATCATGTTTTTCGCATGGATATCAAGCTAACGCGTTGTTTTCGCATGCAGTTGAAGCTAAATCATGTACATCACGAGATTTTGTAGCTAAACCATTTGATTCGCAAGGATTTTTAAGCAAAGCCTTCTACTTCGCATTGATTTGAATCTAAACCATGTGTTTCGAATGGATTTGAAGCTAACTCGTTTGTTTCGCATGCAGTTGAAGCTAAATCATGTATATCACAACTGTTTGAAGCTAAACCATTTGTTTCGCATGGATTCGAAGATAACCCTTCTACTTCGCATTGATTTGAAGCTAAATCTTTCGTTTCGCGTGGATTTGAAGCTAAACCTTCTACTTCACGTTGATTTGAAGTTAAATCGTGTTTTTCGCTGGATTTGAAGCTAGCTCGTTTATTTCGCATGGAGTTGAACCTAAATGATGTATATCACAAGTATTTGTAGCTAAACCATTTGTTTCGCATGAATATTAAGCTAAACCATGTGTTTCGCATGGATTTGAAACTAAGCCTTCTACTTCGCATTGATTTGAAGCTAAATCATGTGTTTCGCTTGTATTTGAAGCTAAGCCTTCTACTTCGTATTGATTTGAATCTAAATAAAGTGTTTCGCTTGGATTTGAAGCTAACTCGATTTTTTCGCATGCAGTAGAAGCTAAATCATGTATATCACTGGTATTTGAAGCTAAACCATTTCTTTCGCAAGAATTCGTAGATAACCCTACTAATTCGCTTTGATTTGAAGCTAAATCATGTGTATCGCATGGATTTGAAGCTAACTCGTTTGTTTCGCATGCAGTTGAAGCTAAATCATGTATATCACAGGTGTTTGAAGCTAAACCATTTGTTTCGCATGGATTCGAAGATAAGCCTTCTACTTCGCATTGATTTGAATCTTAATAATGTGTTTCGCTTGGATTTGAAGCTAACTCGTTTGTTACGCACGCAGTTGAAGCTAAATCATGTATATCACGAGAATTTGAAGCTAAAACATTTGATTCGCACGGATTTGAAGCAAAGCCTTCTACTTCGCATTGATTTGAATCTAAACCATGTGTTTCGAATGGATTTGAAGCTAACTCGTTTGTTTCGCATGCAGTTGAAGCTAAATCATGTATATCACAGGTGTTTGAAGCTAAACCATTTGTTTCGCATGGATTCGAAGATAATCCTTCTACTTCGCATTGATTTGAAGCTAAATCATGTGTTTCGCACGGATTTGAATCTAACTCGATTGTTTCGCATGCCGTTGAAGCTAAATCATGTATATGACAAGTATTTGAAGCTAATCCATTTGTTTCGCATGGATTCAAAGATCAGTCTTCTACTTCGCATTGATTTGAATCTAAATCATGTTTTTCGCATGGATATCAAGCTAACTCGTTGTTTTCGCATGCAGTTGAAGCTAAATCATGTACATCACGAGATTTTGTAGCTAAACCATTTGATTCGCAAGGATTTTTAAGCAAAGCCTTCTACTTCGCATTGATTTGAATCTAAACCATGTGTTTCGAATGGATTTGAAGCTAAAACTCGTTTGTTTCGCATGCAGTTGAAGCTAAATCATGTATATCACAACTGTTTGAAGCTAAACCATATGTTTCGCATGGATTCGAAGATAACCCTTCTACTTCGCATTGATTTGAAGCTAAATCTTTCGTTTCGCATGGATTTGAAGCAAAACCTTCTACTTCGCATTGATTTGAGTCTAAATCACGTGTTTCGCTTGGATTTGAAGCTAACTCGTTTGTTTCGCATGCAGTTGAAGCTAAATCATGTATATCACAGGTGTTTGAAGCTAAACCATTTGTTTCGCATGGATTCGAAGATAAGCCTTCTACTTCGCATTGATTTGAATCTTAATAATGTGTTTCGCTTGGATTTGAAGCTAACTCGTTTGTTACGCACGCAGTTGAAGCTAAATCATGTATATCACGAGAATTTGAAGCTAAAACATTTGATTCGCACGGATTTGAAGCAAAGCCTTCTACTTCGCATTGATTTGAAGCTAAATCATGTGTTTCGCACGGATTTGAATCTAACTCGATTGTTTCGCATGCCGTTGAAGCTAAGTCATGTATATCACAAGTGTTTGAAGCTAAATCATTTGTTTCGCATGGATTCGAAGATGACCCTTCTACTTCGCTTTGATTTGAAGCGAAATCATGTGTTTCGCATGGATTTGAAGCAAAACCTTCTACTTCGCATTGATTTGAGTCTAAATCACGTGTTTCGCTTGGATTTGAAGCTAACTCGATTTTTTCGCATGCAGTAGAAGCTAAATCATGTATATCACTGGTATTTGATGCTAAACCATTTCTTTCGCAAGAATTCGTAGATAACCCTACTAATTCGCTTTGATTTGAAGCTAAATCATGTGTATCGCATGGATTTGAAGCTAACTCGTTTGTTCGCATGCAGTTGAAGCTAAATCATGTATATCACAGGTGTTTGAAGCTAAACCTTTGTTTCGCATGGATTCGAACAACAGCCTTCTGCTTCGCATTGATTTGGACCTAAATCATGTGTTTCGCATGGATTTGAAGCTAACTCGTTTATTTCGCATGCACTTGAAGCTGAACCATGTATATCACAAGTATTTGAAGCTAAACCATTTGATTGGCATGGATTTGAAGCTAAGCCTTCTACTTCGCATTAAATTGAAGCTAAATCATGTGTTTCGCATGGATTTGAAGCTAACACGTTTGTTTCGCATGCTGTTGAAGCTAAATCATGTATATCACAAGTATGTGAATCTAAACCATTTGTTTCCCATGGATTTGAAGCTATGCCTTCTACTTCGCATTGATTTGGAGTTAAATCATATGTTTCGCATGGATTTAAAGCTAACTCGTTGTTTCGCATGCAGTTGAAGCTAAATCATGTATAACACTAGTGTTTGAAGCTAAACCATTTGTTTCGCATGGATTCAAAGATAACCCTTCTACTTCGCATTGATTTGAAGCTAAATCATGTATTTCGCATGGATTTGAAGCTAACTCGTTTGTTTCGCATGCTGTTGAAGCTAAATCATGTATATCACAAGTGTTTGAAGCTAAATCATTTGTTTCGCATGAATTCGAAGATAACCCTTCTACCTTGCATTGATTTGAAGCTAAATCATGTTTTTCGCATGGATTTGAAGCAAAGCCTTCTACTTCGCATAGATTTGGAGTTAAATCATGTGTTTCGCATGGATTTAAAGCTAAATCGTTGTTTCGCATGCAGTTGAAGCTAAATCATGTATAACACAAGTGTTTGAAGCTAAACCATTTGTTTCGCATGGATTCAAAGATAACCCTTCTACTTCGCATTGATTTGAAGCTAAATCATGTGTTGCGCATGGATTTGAAGTTAACTCGTTTGTTTCGCATGCAGTTGAAGCTAAATCATGTATATCACAAGTATTTGAAGCTAAACCATTTTATTCACATGGATTTGAAGCTATGCCTTCTACTTCGCATTGATTTGATGTTAAATCATATGTCTCGCATGGATTTGAAGCTATCTCGTTTGTTTCGCATGCACTTGACTATAAATCAAGTATATCACAAGTATTTGAAGCTAAACCTTTGTTTCGCATGTATTCGAACATCAGCCTTCTGCTTCGCATTGATTTGGACCTAAATCATGTGTTTCGCATGGATTTGAAGCTAACTCGGTTATTTCGCATGCACTTGAAGCTAAATCATGTATATCACAATTTGTTTGAAGCTAAACCATTTGTTTTGCATGGATTCGAAGATAATCCATCTTCTTCGCATTGATTTGAAGCTAAATCATGTATTTCGCATGGATTAGAAGCTAACTCGTTTGTTTCGCATGCAGTTGATGCTGAATCATGTATATCACAAGTATTTGAAGCTAAACCATTTGATTCCCATGGATTTGTAGCTATGCCTTCTACTTCGCATTGATTTGGAGCTAAATCATGTGTTTCGCATGGATTTACAGCTAACTCGTTTGTTTCGCATGCTGTTGAAGCTAAATCATGTATATCACAAGTATTTGAATATGGACCATTTGATTAACATGGATTCGAAGATCACCACTCTTCTTCGCATTGATTTGAAGATAATCATGTGTTTCGCAAGGATTTGAAGCTAACTCGTTTGTTTCGCATGCAGTTGAAGCTAAATCATGTATATCACAAGTATTTGAAGCTAAACCATTTGTTTCGCATGGATTCGAACATCAGCCTTCTGCTTCGCATTGATTTGATGTTAAATCATATGTTTCGCATGGATTTAAAGCTAACTCGTTGTTTCGCATGCAGTTGAAGCTAAATCATGTATATCGCAAGTATTTGAAGCTAAACCATTTATTCCCATGCATTTGAAGCTATGCCTTCTACTTCGCATTGATTTGATGTTAAATCATATGTCTCGCATGGATTTGAAGCTATCTCGTTTGTTTCGCATGCACTTGAATATAAATCAAGTATATCACAAGTATTTGAAGCTAAACCTTTGTTTCGCATGGATTCGAACATCAGCCTTCTGCTTCGCATTGATTTGGACCTAAATCATGTTTTTCGCATGGATTTGAAGCTAACTCGTTTATTTCGCATGCACTTGAAGCTGAACCATGTATATCACAAGTATTTGAAGCTAAACCGTTTGATTGGCATGGATTTGAAGCTAAGCCTTCTACTTCGCTTTAAATTGAAGCTAAATCATGTGTTTCGCATGGATTTGAAGCTTACACGTTTGTTTCGCATGTTGTTGAAGCTAAATCATGTATATCACAAGTATGTGAATCTAAACCATTTGTTTCCCATGGATTTGAAGCTATGCCTTCTACTTCGCATTGATTTGGAGCTAAATCATGTGTTTCGCATGGATTTGAAGCTAACTCGTTTGTTTCGCATGCAGTTGAAGATAAGTCATGCATACCACAAGTATTTGAAGATAAACCATTTTATTCCCATGGATTTGAAGCTATGCCTTCTACTTCGCATTGATTTGGAGCTAAATCATGTGTTTCGCATGGATTTAAAGCTAACTCGTTGTTTCGCATGCAGTTGAAGCTAAATCATGTATAACACAAGTGTTTGATGCTAAACCATTTGTTTCGCATGGATTCAAAGATAACCCTTCTACTTCGCATTGATTTGAAGCTAAATCATGTGTTGCGCATGGATTTGAAGCTAACTCGTTTGTTTCGCATGGATTCGAAGATAGCTCTTCTACTTCGCATTGATTTGAAGCTAAATCATGTGTTTCGCATGGATTTGAAGCAAAGCCTTCTACTTCGCATTGATTTGGAGTTAAATCATGTGTTTCGCATGGATTTAAAGCTAACTCGTTGTTTCGCAAGCAGTTGAAGCTAAATCATGTATATCACAAGTGTTTGAAGCTAAACCATTTGATTAGCATGGATTCGAAGATCACCCCTCTTCTTCGCATTGATTTGAAGCTAAATCATGTGTTTCGCATGGATTTGAAGCAAAACCTTCTACTTCGCATTGATTTGAGTCTAAATCACGTGTTTCGCTTGGATTTGAAGCTAACTCGATTTTTCGCATGCAGTAGAAGCTAAATCATGTATATCACTGGTATTTGATGCTAAACCATTTCTTTCGCAAGAATTCGTAGATAACCCTACTAATTCGCTTTGATTTGAAGCTAAATCATGTGTATCGCATGGATTTGAAGCTAACTCGTTTGTTTCGCATGCAGTTGAAGCTTAATCATGTATATCACAGGTGTTTGAAGCTAAACCTTTGTTTCGCATGGATTCGAACAACAGCCTTCTGCTTCGCATTGATTTGGACCTAAATCATGTGTTTCGCATGGATTTGAAGCTAACTCGTTTATTTCGCATGCACTTGAAGCTGAACCATGTATATCACAAGTATTTGAAGCTAAACCATTTGATTGGCATGAATTTGAAGCTAAGCCTTCTACTTCGCATTAAATTGAAGCTAAATCATGTGTTTCGCATGGATTTGAAGCTAACACGTTTGTTTCGCATGCTGTTGAAGCTAAATCATGTATATCACAAGTATGTGAATCTAAACCATTTGTTTCCCATGGATTTGAAGCTATGCCTTCTACTTCGCATTGATTTGGAGTTAAATCATATGTTTCGCATGGATTTAAAGCTAACTCGTTGTTTCGCATGCAGTTGAAGCTAAATCATGTATAACACTAGTGTTTGAAGGTAAACCATTTGTTTCGCATGGATTCAAAGATAACCCTTCTACTTCGCATTGATTTGAAGCTAAATCATGTATTTCGCATGGATTTGAAGCTAACTCGTTTGTTTCGCATGCTGTTGAAGCTAAATCATGTATATCACAAGTGTTTGAAGCTAAATCATTTGTTTCGCATGAATTCGAAGATAACCCTTCTACTTCGCATTGATTTGAAGCTAAATCATGTGTTGCGCATGGATTTGAAGCTAACTCGTTTGTTTCGCATGGATTCGAAGATAGCTCTTCTACTTCGCATTGATTTGAAGCTAAATCATGTGTTTCGCATGGATTTGAAGCAAAGCCTTCTACTTCGCATTGATTTGGAGTTAAATCATGTGTTTCGCATGGATTTAAAGCTAACTCGTTGTTTCGCAAGCAGTTGAAGCTAAATCATGTATATCACAAGTGTTTGAAGCTAAACCATTTGATTAGCATGGATTCGAAGATCACCCCTCTTCTTCGCATTGATTTGAAGCTAAATCATGTGTTTCGCATGGATTTGAAGTAAAACCTTCTACTTCGCATTGATTTGAGTCTAAATCACGTGTTTCGCTTGGATTTGAAGCTAACTCGATTTTTTCGCATGCAGTAGAAGCTAAATCATGTATATCACTGGTATTTGATGCTAAACCATTTCTTTCGCAAGAATTCGTAGATAACCCTACTAATTCGCTTTGATTTGAAGCTAAATCATGTGTATCGCATGGATTTGAAGCTAACTCGTTTGTTTCGCATGCAGTTGAAGCTTAATCATGTATATCACAGGTGTTGAAGCTAAACCTTTGTTTCGCATGGATTCGAACAACAGCCTTCTGCTTCGCATTGATTTGGACCTAAATCATGTGTTTCGCATGGATTTGAAGCTAACTCGTTTATTTCGCATGCACTTGAAGCTGAACCATGTATATCACAAGTATTTGAAGCTAAACCATTTGATTGGCATGAATTTGAAGCTAAGCCTTCTACTTCGCATTAAATTGAAGCTAAATCATGTGTTTCGCATGGATTTGAAGCTAACACGTTTGTTTCGCATGCTGTTGAAGCTAAATCATGTATATCACAAGTATGTGAATCTAAACCATTTGTTTCCCATGGATTTGAAGCTATGCCTTCTACTTCGCATTGATTTGGAGTTAAATCATATGTTTCGCATGGATTTAAAGCTAACTCGTTGTTTCGCATGCAGTTGAAGCTAAATCATGTATAACACTAGTGTTTGAAGCTAAACCATTTGTTTCGCATGGATTCAAAGATAACCCTTCTACTTCGCATTGATTTGAAGCTAAATCATGTATTTCGCATGGATTTGAAGCTAACTCGTTTGTTTCGCATGCTGTTGAAGCTAAATCATGTATATCACAAGTGTTTGAAGCTAACTCGTTTGTTTCGCATTCTGTTGAAGCTAAATCATGTATATCACAAGTATTTGAATATGAACCATTTGATTAGCATGGATTCGAAGATCACCCCTCTTCTTCGCATTGATTTGAAGCTAAATCATGTGTTTCGCATGGATTTGAAGCTAACTCGTTTGTTCAGCGTGCAGTTGAAGCAAAATCATGTATATCACAAGTGTTTGAAGCTAAACCATTTGTTTCGCATGGATTCAAAGATAACCCTTCTACTTCGCATTGATTTGAAGCTAAATCATGTGTTTTGCATGGTTTTTGAAGCTAACTCGTTTGTTTCGCATGCTGTTGAAGCTAAATCTTGTATATCACAAGTGTTTGAAGCTAAACCATTTGTTTCGCATGGATTCGAAGATAATCCTTCTTTTTCGCATTGGTTTGAAGCTAAATCATGTGTTTCGCATGGATTTGAAGCTAACTCGTTTGTTTCGCATGCTGTTGAAGCTAAATCATGTATATCACAAGTGTTTGAAGCTAAACCATTTGTTTCCCATGGATTCGAAGATAACCCTTCTACTTCGCATCGGTTTGAAGCTAAATCATTTGTTTCGCATGGATTTGAAGTTAACTCGTTTGTTTCGCATGCTGTTGAAACTAAATCATGTATATCACAAGTATTTGAAGCTAAACCATTTGATTCCCCATGGATTTGTAGCTATGCCTTCTACTTCGCATTGATTTGGAGCTAAATCATGTGTTTCGCATGGATTTACAGCTAACTCGTTTGTTTCGCATGCTGTTGAAGCTAAATCATGTATATCACAAGTATTTGAATATGGACCATTTGATTAACATGGATTCGAAGATCACCACTCTTCTTCGCATTGATTTGAAGATAATCATGTGTTTCGCAAGGATTTGAAGCTAACTCGTTTGTTTCGCATGCAGTTGAAGCTAAATCATGTATATCACAAGTATTTGAAGCTAAACCATTTGTTTCGCATGGATTCGAACATCAGCCTTCTGCTTCGCATTGATTTGATGTTAAATCATATGTTTCGCATGGATTTAAAGCTAACTCGTTGTTTCGCATGCAGTTGAAGCTAAATCATGTATATCGCAAGTATTTGAAACTAAACCATTTTATTCCCATGCATTTGAAGCTATGCCTTCCACTTCGCATTGATTTGATGTTAAATCATATGTCTCGCATGGATTTGAAGCTATCTCGTTTGTTTCGCATGCACTTGAATATAAATCAAGTATATCACAAGTATTTGAAGCTAAACCTTTGTTTCGCATGGATTCGAACATCAGCCTTCTGCTTCGCATTGATTTGGACCTAAATCATGTTTTTCGCATGGATTTGAAGCTAACTCGTTTATTTCGCATGCACTTGAAGCTGAACCATGTATGTCACAAGTATTTGAAGCTAAACCGTTTGATTGGCATGGATTTGAAGCTAAGCCTTCTACTTCGCTTTAAATTGAAGCTAAATCATGTGTTTCGCATGGATTTGAAGCTTACACGTTTGTTTCGCATGTTGTTGAAGCTAAATCATGTATATCACAAGTATGTGAATCTAAACCATTTGTTTCCCATGGATTTGAAGCTATGCCTTCTACTTCGCATTGATTTGGAGCTAAATCATGTGTTTCGCATGGATTTGAAGCTAACTCGTTGTTTCGCATGCAGTTGAAGCTAAATCATGTATAACACAAGTGTTTGAAGCTAAACCATTTGTTTCGCATGGATTCAAAGATAACCCTTCTACTTCGCATTGATTTGAAGCTAAATCATGTGTTGCGCATGGATTTGAAGCTAACTCGATTGTTTCGCATACTGTTGAAGCTAAATCATGTATATCAGAAGTATTTGAAGCTAAACCGTTCGAATCGCATGGATTTGAAGCTAAGCCTTCTACCTCGCATTGATTTGAAGATAAATCATGTGTTTCGCTTGGATTTGAAGCTAACTCGTTTGTTTCACATGATGTTGAAGCTAAATCATGTATATCAAAAGTGTCTGAAGCTAAACCATTTGTTTCGCATGGATTCGAAGGTAAGCCTTCTACTTCGCATTGATTTGAAGCTAAATCATGTCTATCGCTAGGATTTGAAGCTAACTCGTTTGTTTCGCATACTGTTGAAGCTAAACCATGTATAACACAAGTATTTGAGCCTGATCCATTTGTTTCGCATGGATTCGAAGATCAGTCTCCTAATTTGCATTGATTTGAAGGTAAATCATGCCTTTTGCATGCATTTAAAGCTAACTCGTTTGTTTCACCTGCATTTGAAGCTATATCAGAGATATTCGCAAGTATTTGAAGCTAAATCATTCGTTTCGCATGGATTTGAAGATAAGCCTTCTACTTCGCATTGATTTGGTGCTAAATCATGTGTTTCGCATGGATTTGAAGCTAACTCGTTTGTTTCGCCTGCATTTCAAGCCCTATCACTTCTATTCACAAGTATGTGAAGCTAAATCGTTCGTTTCGCATGGATTTGACGCTAAGCCTTCAACTTCGCTTTGACTTGATCCTGAATCACGTGTTTCTCATGGATTTGAGGCTAGCTCGTTTGTTTCGCATGCAGTTGAAGCTAAATCATGTATATCACAAGTATATGAAGCTAAACCGTTTGATTCGCATGGATTTGAAGATAAGCCTTCTACCTCGCATTGATTTGAAGATAAATCATGTGTTTCGCTTGGATTTGAAGCTAACTCGTTTGTTTCACATGATGTTGAAGCTAAATCATGTATATCACAAGTGTTTGAAGCTAAACCATTTGTTTCGCATGGATTCGAAGGTAAGCCTTCTACTTCGCATTGATTTGAAGCTAAATCATGTCTATCGCTAGGATTTGAAGCTAACTCGTTTGTTTCGCATACTGTTGAAGCTAAACCATGTATAACACAAGTATTTGAGCCTGATCCATTTGTTTCGCATGGATTCGAAGATCAGTCTCCTAATTTGCATTGATTTGAAGGTAAATCATGCCTTTTGCATGCATTTAAAGCTAACTCGTTTGTTTCACCTGCATTTGAAGCTATATCAGAGATATTCGCAAGTATTTGAAGCTAAATCATTCGTTTCGCATGGATTTGAAGATAAGCCTTCTACTTCGCATTGATTTGATGCTAAATCATGTGTTTCGCATGGATTTGAAGCTAACTCGTTTGTTTCGCCTGCATTTCAAGCCTTATCACTTCTATTCACAAGTATGTGAAGCTAAATCGTTCGTTTCGCATGGATTTGACGCTAAGCCTTCAACTTCGCGTTGACTTGATCCTGAATCACGTGTTTCTCATGGATTTGAGGCTAGCTCGTTTGTTTCGCATGCAGTTGAAGCTAAATCATGTATATCACAAGTATCTGAAGCTAAACCGTTTGATTAGCATGGATTTGAAGATAAGCCTTCTACCTCGCATTGATTTGAAGATAAATCATGTGTTTCGCTTGGATTTGAAGCTAACTCGTTTGTTTCACATGATGTTGAAGCTAAATCATGTATATCACAAGTGTTTGAAGCTAAACCATTTGTTTCGCATGGATTCGAAGGTAAGCCTTCTACTTCGCATTGATTTGAAGCTAAATCATGTCTATCGCTAGGATTTGAAGCTAACTCGTTTGTTTCACCTGCAATTGAAGCTATATCAGAGATATTCGCAAGTATTTGAAGCTAAATCATTCGTTTCGCATGGATTTGAAGATAAGCCTTCTACTTCGCATTGATTTGATGCTAAATCATGTGTTTCGCATGGATTTGAGGCTAACTCGTTTGTTTCGCATGCAGTTGAATCTAAATCATGTATATCACAAGTATTTGAAGCTGATGCATTTGTTTCGCGTGAATATTAAGTTAAACCATGTGTTTCGCATGACTTTGACGCTAAATAATGTGTTTCGCTTGGCTATGAAGCCCAACTCGTTTGTTTCGGACTGCATTTTAAGCTAAATCATGTATATCAGAAATATTTGAAGCTAAACCATTTGTTTCGCATCGATTTGAAACTAAATCGTTTGTTTCGCAGTTGAAGCTAAATCATGTATATCACAAGTATTTGAAGCTGAACCATTTGTTTCGAATAGATTTGAAGCTAAGCCTTCTACTTCGCATTGATTTGAAGCTAAATCATGTGTTTCGCTTGGATTTTAAGCTAACTCGTTTGTTTCACATGCAGTTGAAGTTAAATCATAAATATCACAAGTATTTGAAGCTAAACCATTCGTTTCGCATGGATTTGACGCTAAGCCTTCTGCTTCGCATTGATTTGATACTAAATCATGTGTTTCGAAAGGATTTGAAGTTGACTCGTTTGTTTCGCCTGCATTTGAAGCTATATCATGTATATCACAAGTATTTGAATCTGAACCATTTGATTCCCATGAATAGTACGCTAAACCATGTCTTTCGAATGAATTTGAAGCTAGATCATGTGTTTTAAATGGATTTAAAGCTAACTCGTTTGTTTCACCTGCATTTGAAGCTATATCAGAGATATTCGCAAGTATTTGAAGCTAAATCATTCGTTTCGCATGGATTTGAAGATAAGCCTTCTACTTCGCATTGATTTGATGCTAAATCATGTGTTTCGCATGGATTTGAAGCTAACTCGTTTGTTCGCCTGCATTTCAAGCCTTATCACTTCTATTCACAAGTATGTGAAGCTAAATCGTTCGTTTCGCATGGATTTGACGCTAAGCCTTCAACTTCGCGTTGACTTGATCCTGAATCACGTGTTTCTCATGGATTTGAGGCTAGCTCGTTTGTTTCGCATGCTGTTGAAGCTAAATCATGTATATCACAAGTGTTTGAAGCTAAATCATTTGTTTCGCATGAATTCGAAGATAACCCTTCTACCTTGCATAGATTTGAAGCTAAATCATGTTTTTCACATGGATTTGAAGCAAAGCCTTCTACTTCGCATAGATTTGGAGTTAAATCATGTGTTTCGCATGGATTTAAAGCTAAATCGTTGTTTCGCATGCAGTTGAAGCTAAA